>NC_142881.1:2767500-3022500 GCF_051225735.1 Oryctolagus cuniculus
GTGCAGTTATGTTCTAGATAGCTCACTACAAGCAGGGTGCATGTGTGTATCAGCACCTGTCTGAAAACCTCAGCCCGTTTAACGGTGGAGACAGGGAACCGTAGGAGTAGAATCTTGGCACCAGGACAGGAAGCTACAGTGGACTGGGAAACGTCAATCACGGGTTCATTCTGACGAGGGCTGAGACCAAGTCATTACTCACCAGGTGAAATGGCTAAAATTGTGGCAGTGACAATACCACGTGTTGACAAAAGCACGGAGCCCTGGAATGCTCACCGGTGCTGTGCAAATGGAAGAAGGAACAGCGTTTCTGGAGAACACCTTGGTACTGTCTTACTGAGTTAAACAGACACCAGTATTTATTTTATTATTCCTGTGTATCTACCCAAGAAAATTCGAATGCATGTCCACGAAAGTGACTTTTTTTTTTACAGATATTAATGCAGCATTATTTGTAATGAAAGCTAAAATGAAAAAAGGTCTATTAAAAATGAAAAAATCTGACAATGCTACAACCAAATGTTCATCAGAGATGAAGGGACACCAAATTCCTGTTATACTCTGCAATGAAAGCAAAGAAATGGTGACCACGATGAAGTGGATGGATCTCAAAAATCTGTGGTAAAGGTGGCAGAAGCAGATGCAAAGGAAAGAACGTAACGTCTTCACAGGAACTTCTATGAAATCATTTACGTGGAAGAGCAGGAAGGAGAATTGTTGGGAAGAAGATTAGTGGTTGGCAGGAGCAGGGCTGGGTGAGGGGACTTTCTGGGCTGTTGAAAACACAGTGGTCATTACACGACTGCATGGAATTTCTACTAACACCCAACTGTCCAATTAGAAAGGGACATTTTATATATCTAAATCGCACTGCAATGAGACTGGTGAGAGTACACAGGATGGGATAGTTAAAATGAAATCCATCCCTCTGAAGTGAGATGTAATAACCAGAGGCTATGCTGGAAAGACTGTTGGGACAGCTACAGTCTGCACCTGTCTCTGTGTCTACACCGTGTACGTGTGCGTGCGTCTACCCAGTGTGCCCGTGCCTGCACACTCTGCCATGTTCCCGTGTTTACGATGAAGTCGGAAGACACAGGCACGGCTTGGGCAATGTTCCTGCTGGGGAACTATGCTGCTTTATTTTGTTCATTTTCCAAGTACTCTTTTCAGAAAGTTCAGTCGGAAAAAAAAGACTGTTGGAGGCAGCTTTTTAATTGACATATAATTGACACACAGTAAGCCGTACAACCTCAAGGGTGAGACTGGTCAGCTGTGACAAGCCTGTGGCGCTCTCGCCTCGGTCTGGCCCCGCAGGCCGCCGTGCTGCGCGGTTTGTGTCTGCTGGGGTCCTGTGTGGCGTCTTCCCTTTGCTGGCTCCATAGCTATCTCGAGAACACATCTAAGTTGTTCGTGCCTCACTCGAGCAGGACTTTTTTCTTTCTTTCTTACGTTTAAATATTTATTTTACTTATTTGAAAGACAGAGTTACAGAGAGAGGTGGAGACAGAGAGAGAGGTGTTCCATCCGCTGGTTCACTCCCCAGATGGCCAGAGCTGTGCTGATCTGAAGCCAGGAGCCAGGAGCTTCTTCCAGGTCTCCCACGCAGGTGCAGGGACTCAAGGACTTGGACATCTTCCACTGCTTTCCCAGGCCATAGCAGAGAGCTGGAAGGGAAGAGGAGCAGCCGGGACTAGAACCAGCGCCCATATGGGATGCCAGTGCTTGAGGCCAGGGCTTTAACCCGCTGCGCCACAGCGCCGGCCCGTGGCCTTTTCTTTTTAAAGGCAGTTTTTTCTTTCAGTGCTGAACACTACTTTCCCGGAAGCATGTGCCACGTCTTGTTTATCTGCTCTCCTGTGGGTGGAAATTTGGGTTATTTTAAGCTTTCCAATATTAAAATAAGCTGCTGCTATGCTTGTGTGAGGTTTATATGGACACATACTTTCCTTTGGGAAACTATTTAGCGTTGAGCATAGCTGGGTCCTATGGCAGACGTATGTATGACCCAGATGCTGGGCTTTCCCACCAACAGGGTTTGATTCCTCCAGAATCATCTAGCCTGATGGTTTCAGCCTTTCAAATTGTAGACATTCTCACATTCATGTGCTGGCAAACTCAGTGATTGTAATTTGCACTTCTCTGGAGACAATTATGTGGAGTGTCTTCACGTGTGTTCATTTTTCAACGGTACACCTGTGATGAAGTGGCTCACCAAACACTTTGCCTAGTTTTTTTTTTTTTAAATTATGTTGTTCATTTTCTTGTTATTGCAATTTGGGAGCTCTTTATATATTCTGGAAGTAGCTGGATAAAATTTTTAAAGTCATCATTATGCTTTCACATATTTCCTCCCAGCTGATGGCTTGTGTTTTCATTCACTTAACAGAGCAAGTATTTTACATTTTTATTTAGTTTATTTTTTTTCAGTTTTTTTCTGTGTGTGCCATGTCTAGGAAATTGCAGACTCAAGGCCACACATATTTTGTATGTTTCCTCCTAGACGTTTTATGGCTTTAATTTTTCACATTTCCCTCCATTCTTAGTTGATGTTTCTATGTGGTGCAACGTTCATGGTTGGGTTGTCTGTGTGCTGTGTGTGTGGCAGGGGCACGCGAATCTGCTTCCTCTACTGAGTTCTCTCTGCACGTGGGGAAGGCCAGCCGCCCACACGCGTGTGGAGCTCCAGCCGCCCACATGCGTGTGGAACCGTTTCGGACTCTTTAGTCCGTCTGCTTGCCAGCCCTGCGGCTGATTCTGCCCTCGCCGGATCCCGGGAGCCTCCCAACGACTCCTGAAATCGCCTGGTCTTCCAGCTCAGCTCTTTCAGAGTTGCTGGGCTCTCCCGGGTCTTTCGCATTTCAGAATGAATGTTAGCATTGGTACATTCGTTCCCACAGGAAGAGCCTGTGGGATTTTACTTGAATTTGTGTTGAAATTATAGATCTGTCTAGAGACAGTTGCTGCCATAAGAAACCTCATCTTACGAGGCCGGCGCTGTGGCGCAGTGGGTTAACACCCTGGCCTGCAGCGCCGGCATCCCATATGGGCGCCGGTTCTAATCCTGGCTGCTCCACTTCTGATCCAGCTCTCTGCTGTGGCCTGGGAAAGCAGTGGAGGATGGCCCAAGTGCTTGGGCCCTGCACCCACGTGGAAGACCCAGAAGAAGCTCGTGGCTCCTGGCTTTGGATCGGCACAGCTCTGGCTGTCACGGCCAACTGGGGAGTGAACCAGTGGGTGGAAGACCTCTCTCTCTCTGCCTCTCCTCTCTCTGTGTAACTCATTCAAGTAAATAAATAAATCTTAAGAAAAAAAAAAAGAAAAAAGAAACCCCATCTTATCCTGCTGTGTGCAACACTGGTCCCCAGCTCCCGCTCACTCCATGTCCACTTGGGCCTTCTTGTTTCCGAGTTTACAGCTTTGCACACCTTTTGTCAGAGTTATCCTTAGATCTTTCATTTATGTTGATGCCAGTGTAAAAGGCGCAGTTGTTTCTCACTTCAAATTCTAGTGGCTTTTTCGCTAGGATACAGAAACACAGTTGATTTTGTTTGTTGACTTCGGATCCTGCAAGTTCTCTGAATGCATTGATCAGTGTTATGAATTTCTGGCAGAATTGATATTTTCTGTGGAGGTGATTGTGTAACAGGCGAGTAACCTCAGTTCTGCTGCTTTCTTTTCGACCTGGATGACTTGATGATTTATTTATTTTTCTTGCCTTACTGCCCTGGACAGAACCTGTTGCAAAAAAGAATAGAAGTGGTGAGAGCCAACACTGAGGTTTCCCAGGGTGCCAGGAATTCAGTGTCACACCACTGAGGGTGTGCTGGCTGTGGGATGGTCATGTGATCTTCATTAGATGCAGGAAGTTCTCTGTTTCTACTTTTAGGAACAGGAAGCTACTTTACAAGGAAAAGAAGGTTGGATCTGGGGAGTTTCTTGAACGGATCTTACAGTTTTCCCATTTAGCTTGTTGGAATGTGAGGTGCAACACAGTGATTTTCCAGTGCTGAGCCAACCTTGCATTCCTGCGACAACTCCCGCTTTATCACATTGTATAACTGCTTTGTGTTTACTAATTCACCCTATTTGGGGTGAGACTTCTTATTATTCTTGTTCACACCTGAGGAAGCGAGGCACAGGAGGCTGCCCTTGACAGGTCGTGAGGGAGGTGGTGTTCTGCACAAGCTCCCTCTTCTCTTCCAGAGCAGAAACACAGATTACAATGCCTGCGACACGTGTTCCCTTTCTGCACACGTGATTCATACAGCAGCAATAGTTCATGTTGGTAAGGGACTACATAGACTATAAGTGATTGCTAAGGCTTCCTGGTGTAAAATTCACACCAAGATATTTCAATGCAAGTAAAAGTATATAAACAGTGCTTTTTCTTGAAATTCAAGAGATTAAAAAATGGAATACAAACAGATGAAATTCTAGGCAACCTTTAGAATCTTGATTTCTCATATGGATATTTTCTGCTTTAATTAATTATACGAGAAAGCACAGCCATAAGCTGGTGTATGTCATGTCGTCCCACTCCTACCGAACGGATCTGTATGTCTAAACTCACACATGTGATCGAGACAGGAGCCTGGAAATAGCCCCAAGTAAGTGAAAAGATTGCAGCTGTGTGCTGTGGGCTGGGGACGAGCCAGCCAGCCTAGCAGAGCACGAGAGACGCCAGGCTCCGTGTTTCGGAGACAAAGTCCCTAACGGGCAACCAAGGTGCGGACGGCAGTTTTCAAAGGAAGCAGAGTTCATGGCTGCGAGTGGCACGGGTGCTCTTCCAGGTGTAAGGGCGGCGTGGGGGTGCTGGAGCTAATCTTGTGGATGCTGTGGTTAAGGGGACAGCAGAATTTTGTGGTTGAACGTAACAATTATCCTGGGAAATTAGGGCGCGTGTTTAATGAGCTGAGGTGCTCTGATTTTGCCGTGGTTGGCCTGCCCGGGCTGGGGTCCACGGACTCATGGGACGCAGAGAAGTGTTCCTTGTGAGTGCACCCCTCGGGTGGTGCTCTGTGGGAAGGGAATCCCCCGGCTCCTGTTTCACCTCCAACAGCCAGAGCTCACCTGATGCTGCTTGGTGGAGCTCACTGCTCAGCAGTCACACCTGGCACCAGGAAACGGTGCCCCTCCCCCGGCAAAACCTGGGCGCCTCCATCTTTCTCACCTGCTGCTTTGGAGAGGGGCTACGGGGAAGGGGTCCCTTGCAAAGCAAGTTCTGCCTGTCCGGAGCCAGCTGCTCGGGGTCTCCTGGCCCGCTCAGGGCCCTGTGTTCCGCAGTGGTCCCCTCGCCCCCCCCCCCCCCCGGGCTCTCTGCCCCGTCCGGAGCCAGCTGCTCGGGGTCTCCTGGCCCGTTCAGGGCCCTGTGTTCTGCAGTGTTCCCCTCGCCCCGTCTTTGGGCTCTGCTCCTGCCCCCTGCCCTGCTCCTGTGCTCCCGGGAATCCCCACTGTTTGTTGATGCACGAAAGAGAACACGGAGGCCCGGATGGGATGGCGTCGGATCAGTGTCCCTGTGGGATCTGGAAAACACCGTCCCAGGAACTGGTGCTGGCCTGGCTTCAGGGTCCAGCAGCTCCTCCACGCTGCTGGGGATTCCTGTGGAGCCTGGATACAGGCGACCTCCCAGGCCTTCCTCTTGGGAACGTGTCCACACACGTCTCTCCCCGCCCGCATAGTAAGCGCCAGTGCAGCTCTCGTTCTGGTACCTGCCGTCCTGCTGCTGTTGATTTTGTTTTGCTCCAGGATTTCCCAGTGTGCGGAGTGTCTGTATCCCGGCTGTGCTGTGGACCGCCGTGCCGCGCTTCTGTCTTCCAGGTTGATCCAGTTCCCACCTGCTGAGTGCTCGCCCCTTCAGGTCAGGCCCCGTCCGTCACACATCTGGACAGACCCTCGGAGAGCACAGCCAGGGCATGCTTGAGACCCTCCTCCGATCAGTGCCGGACCCTTGCCCTGCAGGCAGTGGCGCGATCCTTCCCTTCTGTGAGCCCGGATTATTATGTTCTCAGCCAGGACTCGCTTGAGCTTCCTTCGTGGAATCTATCCAGCACCTGCCCAAGGCCACTTCTGCCGGAAGAGCTCTCTGACCAACCACGCCACAGACACTTGTAAGTGGAAACACGGCCGGCTCTAAGAGATCGCTCTTGTCCAGTGCCCAGGAAACCAGCTGACACCTCCCACCTGACCCTGTAGTTGCGTGAGCCGGCATCTCAGAGCCCGCACCCCCAGCCCCGGATACCCCACCGTCCCCTTCCGTCCGACATTACTGACGGCAAATGCCGAGCGTTAGGAGACAGGCATCGGGGCTTCTCTGCGGCTACCCGGAGCTACCTCGGGTGCTGGGAACAGGATCTGGAACCCGGCTGATTTGTGCTGGGCAGCCCAGGGGTCAGCGGCGTCTCAAGGGCTGGATGGTGAACGTGCACTGCAGGCCCCGCGGTGTCACCACAGCTGCCCTGACCTCCCCTGCTGCCTAGAAGTGGTCTCAGTCCCAGCAGGAAACCAGTGGACATGAGCCGCCTTCCAATAAAACTTTATTTAAAACAGCAAGCGCTGGCTGTGGTTTGCCAGCTCCATGTATACTCATTGTTTCCACTCAAACCTCGATTCCCAAAAACACACAGCAGAGCAGAGCCAAGGGCATCAGGAAGCCCAGCCTCAGACGTTTTTAACCCATTCAGTGCTTCCAGGGCAGCTCTGGGCATTATACCCGGGTCACAGCACTGCGGCGGGTGCTGTGACTGACATCGTAGTGAGAGCTCCCGCATTTCTGGGGATTTTTCTCTCTTCTTCCTTCCTTCCTCCATCTTTCTCTTTCTCTCTCTCTCTCTCTCTCTCTCCTCTCTCTCTCTCTCTCTCCTCTCTCTCTCTCTCTCTTCTTCTTCTCTCTCTCTCCTGTCACTCTCCTCTCTCTCTTTCTCTCTCTCTCTGTGACTGAGAGAGGGTGATGGACCTCCCATCCTCTGGTTCATCCCCCGAATGACTGCCATGGCTGGGGTTACACCAGGCTGAAGCCGGGACTCAGGAGCTCCATCTGGGTCTCCCACCCGGGTGGCAGGGGCCCAGGTACTCGATCCACTTTCTGCTCCTTTCCCAGGCGCATGAGCAGGGAGCTGGATCGGAAGCTGAGCAGCCGGGGCTCGGTCGGTGCTCCTGTCTGGGATGCTGGCGTGGCAAGCAGCCATCGTGCCCAGCACCTGCCTCCTCCTTTCTTCTCTCTGTGTGCTGAGTGGAAGGCCCTTCCTGCTTGTTTGTGGCAGCTCCACATCCCCACGTGCCTTCGCTCACTCCGCTGGAAGCCTCCCCAGTTTTGGTTTGGGGAGCTAATTGTCTCTGTGCCTGGCGCAGGCGGCCCTGTCAGACAGTGGCAAAGGCTCAGCTCTTCTCACATTGGCAGCTGATTTCCCGTAAGGATCCTGTGCCGACTTCCCACTGCAGCTGTGCACGGACATGTATGTAAAGTGTTCACACGTGCTAAGGAAAAGGACGCTTAGTGTGTGCCACGTGAGTTTCATTTTGGAGTTCTTTAATTGCATTTTCTCAGGGAGCTGTTTGGTTCATGGAAAATAGCCTTAGCACATTTTAATACCGTGAAATTGTCTGAGTGACCCACTCTTCCAGGAGACTCCATTCTTGTGGTTTTTGCATCTAAATTTTCCAAATTAAGCCCAAATATCTAGGTTTACATAGGTCCTCTGGTAATGGCGTGAAGTGACTTTGCTAAAAAAAAAATTGAAACTTTCTGCTCAGAGGAATTTCCTGGCAAAGCCCCAAGGACAGAATCCTTCTCGTGTTCAGACCCCGGGTTCTTTTCCATGCGTGTATGAACTTTTATTTGATGGAAAGAGAGAGAGAGAGAGAGAGAGAGAGAGAGAGAGAGAGAGAGAGAGAGACTCATCTGCTAGTTCCCTCCGCAAGTGCCTGCGATGCTTGGAGGAGCCAGGCGCTCAGCCCAGGCCTCCCAGCCGGCCACTCCTCCTGTGCTTCAGCAGGAGCCGGGGTCAGGAGCCGGGGCCCCGTGCCGAACCCTTACTCCGAACAGCTGCTCCTGGACTTTCCGGTTCTGAGTTCCTGTTTTACAGTGTTGGGGACGCACCTCCTTAACGTGTGTGGTCTTGTCGATTTCATTTAGCAAGAATGCATATTGCTGTTGCACTAACAATGTGTGCTTTGAAAATGTGCAAGACACAGAGAACAGCGGTCGGCTTTAGTTTTGTGCTCAACTCTGGAGAACACTGGCTGGGCCGCTGATGCCCAGGTCACCACGTCCAGTTAGGACTCTGAGGGACGGAAGGCATTTGGGGAGCCAGGCCCCTGCCCCTTGGACCTCCTGCGACTTGTGGTTTACCGCTGTGCTGGGGGAGGCAGCCTTCTCAGCCACTCACCTCCACGGCAGAAAAGGCAGCCGAGTCTGAGCCAGGAAACCACACAGGATCCAGGGAACCTGCATGTTCCCACGGCAGAGTCCATGGTCACGGCTGTGACTGGACCTTGGGCTTCCTGTGGGATGATCCGTATCCCCTGTGCCGAGAGCCGCGGACTCTGGTGCTCCCGTCCTCTCCTGCTCCAGACTGACCCGCTTGACCTGAGTTGCGTGTGTGTGTGTGCTACCTGTGTCCATAGGTGTGTGTCACGTGTGTCACAGATGGGATTCTGCATGTGGCAAGTGTGTCACAGACGGGATTCAGTGTGTGTCACTTGTGTCACAGATGGGAATCTATGTGTCACAGATGGGATTCTAGGTGTCACAGATGGGATTCTGTGTGTGTCACATATGTCCACAGACAGGATTGCGGACATGTCATGAGTGTGTTTCCGTGGCACATCATGTTGATTGCCCCATGAGCATCGGCTCCTTTGGTGAAGAATCTCTATTACAAGTAAGCCACCACCCCTTACTTGGGCTCTTTTATAATCTCTGACTGTTGCAGATCAGATTTTTAGATTAAAAAGGGAATATTTGAAGGTAGAGAGACGGAGAGAGCGCCCATCTGCTGCTTCACCTCCCAGATGAATGCAGCAGCCAGGGCTGGGTTGGGCTGAAGCCCAGAACTCTCTCCGGTCTCCCCTGTGGGTGACAGGGACCCAAGTACGAGACCCGCCATCTGCTGCCTCCCAGGATGTACATTAGTGGGAGCTGAAATCGGAAACGAGGCTGAGACTTGAACCCCAGGCACTCCAATGGGCATAGGCCTCCCAGGGGGCATCTTGGCTTCTGTGCAAAACACCTGCGCCTGAAGTGGGTTTGATTAGAGCCGCACACATCACCTGAGGAAGCCCCGCCCCGCCCGCCCCGCTGGGGGTGCAGGGCTGGTGGTGAGCCAGGCGAGATGCCGGCTCCCAGGGTTTCAGCAAACGTGGGCTCTGCTGCCGCTCCGTCCAGTGGGGCAGAATCGCCAGGCTCACTGAATTACCTTTCCTTAGACGGTCGCGGAATCTCTTCCCTGTGTCTCCTCCACAGCCCTGGGTGCAAGTGGATGGAGGGTGAGCACCCCTGGCCTGGGCACCACGGTGCTGTGATGGGGTCCTTGGGACCAGACCTGGCCACAGCCACTGCACGGGCTCCACGGGTGTCCCCTGGGTGGAAGTGGAGTGAGCCAGGCTCCTTTCCTTGGCCCTGGTGTCCTTCCCCCGGGCTGCCTCTCCTTGGTCTGCACTGCAGTGGGCGTTCAGTCCCAAGAGACCTTTGATGTGGGTGCTTTCCGTGAGCCTCTGTGGGCTCCTGGCCGGGAGGACGTGGTGCTGGGGGCGCAGGCATGCATCACTGGTTCAGGAGAATGCAGGCGGCTGTGGGGCCTTTGTGTGCCTCCAAGGTGGAGGAGACGTTTACATTTTTCCCCTTCCTCCTATAATTAATGCTCTCGAGTTGTTTAAAGAAATACAGTACAATCACCCTTTTGAACAGGGTTATACAGCATGATCTTTGGAAGCTAAAAAACAGCTGGTTCCACTCGAATTCCAAATACATTAAAACAAACTTTGAAGTCAATAATGTGAGTTTCTGTTTTCATAAATTACAGTGATAACATGTAAATTTCTCCATTCTGTGTCTCGAACATAAGCCCTTTTGTGCTTCCTTATCCAGAACTGTGAACCCATTAGAGATACTTTGAAATAAATTGTAAGTAAACTTTAAAGCTGGAGGCAATAAATCCAGTTGCATTTAAGCTAATATAATCATGTGGCCCTGAAAATGAGCATTGCCTAATATTGGCTGCAACAGAAATGTAGCCAAGTTGTGTTTTTTTTTTTTCTTTCCTTAAGAAAAAAAAGGCAACATTAACTGTTTCACAAAAAGTTATTTGTTTCCTGCTGAAGCCCAGGCTGCGGCTTTGGGGGATTAGGGATACATTTCACCTATAGGTTACATGAGCTTTTGTTATTTGTTTTCATACAAAATAAACCGCAGAGCTCTTGCTAATGTACAATGGTGCCGAGTTTTGGTGGGAATATTTCAAAAGTAGTGTGTGTTTTCCCTTGATCATTCCCCGAGCTCCCAGGGACACCATCCAATAGTGGCGGATTCCCTTAGGAAAATATGTTTCATTTATAAACTTCTCCCCCCAACCCCGCCCCGTAATGAAAACAGTTTAGGCTTAGCACAGTGTTCCAGCCCAATGATGGGCCAAACCGCGTGGAAACCGGGCGGGAAGGGTGTCACTGGCAGGCTCCACCCTTAGGGCAATATTGAAGCCTTGGAGTGCTTCCGATTGAGCCCGCAACACATAAAGATACATAAAGTTGCAATGAGCAGAGCCTAATAGCTTTTTTAGACTCCAGAGAGATACAAAAAGACACAAATATAGATAAATGATCAAAAAGGAATAATTGCTCCAACAGCCCTTTCCCTTGCAGTGTTTAACATACATTCCTTTTGCTCCCGGTGCACGTGGTTCTAGAATGTAAAAAGTAATTGCATTTTCCATCCTTCTTCCCTCTTCAATGTGCAAGCACCTCTAGAAGCCTCCTTGTAGAATATTATGTAGGTTTCTCTGCTTCATTTAGCCCCTTTTCTCTTAGGAAAACACATTATGACTTTGTACAAGCCTTGATCGATTTCTTAAGAGGCCTTATCTGATTGCTTTTATATTCTATTGATTTTTCTGAATTAAGTTTTATGGCCCTCAATTATTTTCGTGTATGATTGTTCACATCTACGTATGGTGCGCCATATAATTACACAGTGGCATGATTATGTTCTAGTTGATAATCCCATTTTAATATACGGCACTTTCCCTTTTTATGGAGATTATCTTCCATATGCAGACCGATCTGTTGAATCCCGTGCAACAAAGATAAACCCAAATCACAGAAGCACTTGCTCACTGTAGAGGCCACTATCACGCATTTGTGACATCTTGACAGAAGCGTTTATTGCAAAGTGTTGTGATCATCAGCTTCATTAGGAGAGCGTTTAACAATCATAGGAGATGATTTTTATAAACCTGCTGTTCTGCTGACTGGGGGATACCACTATCACAGCACAATTAAGTTTCAAATGGGTTTTGAACGCTGATGGCTAATATAATTCAGCCCTAGCAGTCGACTGTTGCATTATACAATCATTTATCATTCGAGGGGAAATCCTGACAGAGCTCAAAAGTCGAGCCCGCGACGAAGCTGTCTCCCTCCACGTGGTCTTTGGGAGCCAAGCGAGTCCCCTTCAGGTGGCGTCTGAAGAAGTTAAGACAAAAGCAATCGGCGGAAGAGAAGTTTAATCAATGTATTAAACACGGCGCGTGCTGGAAGATATTTTTCTTATATAGTACATGTCTATCAAAGCTGTCATAAGTGACACTACAAATGTCGGAATGCTTTACGGCCAATAGATGGCTGCTATTGTTCTAGGCATTTGGAACCTTTTATGAATATAAATGGATGGGGAGAGGCATCGCAGGATCTGTTTGCCCTCCTAAAATAATTTATATTCCGCACAGTGCATGGCTGACTGATTTCCTCCCAACATTACAAAGTGCTTGTGTTATTTCATATTGCTGAAATTTGTATTATTATTTTCTACATAAGAGAAGTCTTTTGATCTGCATTTATTAAGGAGAAAGAGAGGCCCAAGCTTAACCCAATCTGACACAAACGCTGCGATATGTTCATTTTCTTCCACTACAAATTCAATACATTCATATTCAGAATCCTTTATCTAATAGTGCTTATTAGATTGTTTTGGCTACAGCTGCGAAGCAATATATCACTGAAAAATAATAGGTATGTCTTTTTCAGACGATGATGTGATTTGCTTTAGCCACGCTAGCATGAAAATCTGTGCCATTTATTAATAAAAGACCATGTTAGATGAACTAACCTGCCTGACAGTGCTGAGAACAAAAGAGCTAATTTCTCTTTTGTTTGTTAGAGCACTCCGGTGCTATCGCAGGGTGACGAAGGGTCAGAGAGCGCCGGAGCTCAGCTCTGCTTCCTGCTTAATGATTTGTTTTACAGCATCTAATAAATTTTCAAACATGCATCAACATATTACTGATAAGGAATCTGGAAATGCAAACACAGACGATTTCCAGTTTAAGACGTGATCAAATTTTTATCATTGAGTCAATAGACCGGTCCTGTTTTAATTTTTAATAAGCAGGGCTCCGAGGTGTGGTGTGCAGAGGCTCTCGCGTGCGGCTCAGGGCCTCTGCAGGTCCTCGCGCCATCAGTCTGCTGCGGAACATTCGCTAGTTAACGGCTGTGCGAGTTCGCCGATCGTTGGCCGGGTACCCAGGGAGCCGTGTGCACGTCGATTGGCGATGCTGGTGCTTCGCAGGAGAGAAGTCAGAGGCCTGATTTCCTTCCTGGTGAGTAGAGAGAAGGCTTATAAAAGAGCCATTTTTCTCGACCTGGGATGTCCCAGGGACGTCCCACAGGCACGTCTGTCCTGGAAGCTCAGGGCACAGGCGGTGGAGCGGAGGCCTCCTGGTGGGGCGAGCCCAGGACCGGGGCCCCAGGTCCCCTCTTTAAGTTATTTTTCCTTCACCGCTACTAATTGAGCGCTTTTCTGATGGGCTGTCTCAGCTGCACGCAAGGCAGGGATTTGGGGAGGGCTGCGCCGGGGAGAGGAGCCCTCCGTTCTCCAGGCCACGCCGTCACGTGGCAGGAAGTGTCGTGCGGTGCTCTGGAAAACTCCACCGTGAAATATGTCATTTCCCAAATCTCAGAAACAGAGACGGGAGGGCTGAGGAAGAAATTCTTTTCTGGATTAGGCTTGGAAACCAGATCCAATGCATCCTTGGCTTTTACGGCCGTGAGTCGCCAAAGCTTTCCAGAGGCCAATGAAAACAAACGGAGACCTCCAGTAAAAGCTGTGTCGAATGGTGTTAATATTAAATACACTCGGGCGCATACCGATAATGAAATACCAAGTCAGGGAAAGAGTTGCTTAAATATATATCCCTTCTATGAGCAACAGCTGTACCGTTTCTTTAAAAAAACAACCTGGATGCAATGCTTGGAGGAGAGACTAAGGTGCCGGATCTCGCTCCCGGGGGATGAGGAGTGGCCAGTGACCTGAGGAGCTCCCACCCCCGCTACGAGCTTGCCTGCGCATGGTACAGGGAACAGGAGCTTCTCTCCTGTCATCAAATATTTGGCTCCCTTCTTCTCACATCCAGGACTGAAGGTGAGTGGATCGAGGCTGTTCCGCCCCCTGCTCCATTCCTGGAGAGGTGATGGCTGAGGACTTTGCCTCGAGGAGGAGTCGGAGCCACAGCTGAAGAGGTCGGCACAGAGCGAGGAGCAGCGAGGTGGGCTCCTCAAGTGTCTTGAGGGCAAGTGAGTTTGTCTTCAACAGTGGATAATTCTTCGACCTGGTCACACGTGGGGTGCCACCTCGACAGGCGGGTCTCATCACCCATTTCCAAGGGTTTGTGGCATTTGGGAGGAGGGCTGGGTTGCAGCCAGGGTGCAGGGCTGCTCAGAACAGCCTGGCAGGGGAGGGCGGTGCTGGGGCCTGGCAGTACTGGTGAGGGCAAGCCCATTGCCTCCCTCCTCTGACGCATTTTACAGCCATTCTGTGCCGAGTCTGCTTGGGCCATGTGGGCCGCAAGATAAGTTAGGGGATTTCTGGCTGTTGGCTGCTTGTTCCGCAAGGCTCCCTGGAGAGTCAAGGAGGCGAACACCCTGGAATCAGCACCTTGAGTCTCCACCATGGTGGAGACACACCTGCCCCGGCCTGCCGCAGCCTGCCTTCTCCTGGAGTCGTTAGCGGGGGAGTAGCCCCTGCGTCCATCCTCTGGGGGCTGGTCTGGGAGCGCAGCAGAGCCCTAGGAGACTCGGGGCCCTGGGGAGGGTTCACATCTCCTGGCTTCCCGCAGAGGCTCGCTGAGGGCCCGTGTGGGAGCCAGGAGCTGTAGTGATCAACAGCTGCAATCAATGGAATGTGTATTTGGCTGTCATTTACGGTGGAGAATGTTCTCTTACTGGGTTGACTCTTTGCAAACACACGTGTTGAGGCTCTGTTGAATTAATCTATGAGTGTGTGTGCGTGGTTTCCTTTTAGAGACATTGTATTGGTAAAACATCAATATTTTTCTATTGTTAAATTACTATAGCTGCCGGCGCCGCGGCTCACTAGGCTAATCCTCCACCTAGCGGCACCGGGCACACCGGGTTCTAATCCCAGTCGGGGCGCCGGATTCTGTCCTGGTTGCCCCTCTTCCAGGCCAGCTCTCTGCTGTGGCCCGGGAAGGCAGTGGAGGATGGCCCAAGTGCTTGGGCCCTGCACCCCCATGGGAGACCAGGAGAGGCGCCTGGCTCCTGCCTTCGGATTGGCATGGTGGGCCGGCCGCAGCATGCCAGCCATGGTGGCCATTGGAGGGTGAACCAACGGCAAAAGGAAGACCTTTCTCTCTGTCTCTCTCTCTCTCACTATCCACTCTACCTGTCAAAAAAAGATTATTATAGCTTATTATAACAATCAGTGTTCATGTCAAGACCACAAATTATTGGGATTTAAAAATACAGCTCTAACATCCTCTTTGAAACTAAGCATTGAATTATAGTCATTTGTCTTGTAAGCCAACCAGCTTCTAAGTGATGGAATTCTTACTTTTTTCATTTAAAAGTGAAAGGATAAATCTTAGGAAGCAAAAATTCACTAGTGTTTTAAACATAGAATAGTGTTTTTTGCAGGGAATGATAAACAGTTAAAACGAAGCATTCCATGTGAACATACTCGAAAGAGGCATAAAACTTAGAGAAATGGGAAAAGGTTGGGGATGATGCCAAATAAATCCTGGCCATCAGCGTTTACAGAGCTGCAAAACTCGTGGTTTTAAATAGAATGGGCTAGTAGGAAACATACCTGGGAGAGTATGACAATCTTTCCTAAGTAGTAAATATGCTTCTTTGCTCATTCCACGTGCTGAGTAGCCGTGCTTCCCTGGGTGGGTGCGCCACACTTCCTGTGTTTATGCGACACCTTGAGACCCCCGTCCACACTTGGTCTGTCATAAATAACGCTGCAGTAGACATCTGGGTGTTATTTCTGCACACGGTTACTTCCTGAAGACAAATTCCAACACGGAAAGTAGTTAGCTAAGATACAAGCATTTGCAGGTCTTGGGTGTATTTTCACACGCCTCTCAGGTCATGGAGATTGACATGCCGCCCAAGATGGGGGGAAGTTGGCGGTCTGTATCCCTGCTCCTCCCCAGCCTTCTTCCGCTTGCTTGGCCTTGGGAGATTCTCAGAACAAGTTACAGTATTGTTACAGTATCGGTGTTTTTATGTCTTCGTGATGGAATCGTTTTGTGAATAGTCCCATCACCTGTATGCTTATCTGGCCTTAGTGTTTATTCCAGCACTTTATATACATTTATTATAGAAAGCTTTGGTGCTATATTTTTATCCACCTTTTCTTATGCTGAAGAACACCTTTCAACACACTTTTCTCTAAGTTTTCTAAGTGAAAAGCTTTCCTTGGCTTGCACATTGAAGAAAGTTTCCCCGTTGATTTTATCCAAATGTTTAAGGCTTGTTTTTAAAAATATCTATATGTGTCCTGGACATAAGTTCTTTATCAAGTACAGAACTTGCAAATATTTTTTCTCAGCCATTGGCTTGGCTTTTAACTTTGCTAATGGCATCTCTAGAGAAGTGCAAGTTTGGGACATTGGTTATACGTCTATTTGCCAGAATTTTGTCTTATTTTCCTTTTGTGTTCCACAAAGTGTGGTAGATTTTGCATTTAGATATATGACCCATTCTGAGCTAATTTTTCATATTGCTTTAAGTCGGAGCCAGCAATTCTCCTCTTTCTCATGTGACTGTTTCCACACCACTGGTTGAAAAGTCTATTCTTTTTTCAATTGAAGTATCTTTTCCCCTTTGTTAAAAGGTGGCCATATATATAAGGGATCTTTAACAACTTCATGGAAAATATATATTATTAAAAACTGTGCATGAATCGCAAATTTCTTGTACCGCTCCATTTCCATGAACTTGTTGAAGTGTGCTTGTGTGTGGGTCTCTGTACTCCTCATTTCTTCCACTGTGCCTGTTCCTGTCCTTGTGTCAACATTTCAATGATATCTTTATTATAGCTTTGTAGACACTGCAGTGCCAGATAGTGTAATTCCTCCTTTTCTTCCTTGTTAAAACTTATTTAGCTATTCTAGCTCTCTTGTATTTTCATATAAAATTCAGAATCAGTTTGTCAATTTGGACAAAAAAAGACATGCTGAGTTTAGATTGATACTGCCTTGATTTATAAATTAAATAGGAGGAAATTAACTTTTAATAACAATGAGACTTCTAATCCATGAACATGGTCTATCTTTCCATTTATCTATGTTTTCTTTATCTCACCAGCAAGGCATAGTTTTCTACAAATAGGTCATGTCCATGTTTGTTTAAAATTTTCCATAAGTATTTATTTCAGATGCTATTATGAATACAATTTTAAGATTTACATTTAAATTTTTTAAAAAAATTTATTTGATAGATAGAGCTAGACAGTGAGAGAGAGAGACAGAGAGAAAGGTCTTCCATCTGCTGGTTCACTCTCCAGATGGCCACAATGGCCGGAGCTGCACCGATCTAGAGCCAGGAGCCTGGAGCTTCCTCTGGGTCTCCCACATGGGTGCAGGGGCCCAGGGACTTGGGCCATCTTCTACTGCTTTCCCAGGCCATAGCAGAGAGCTGGATCGGAAGTGGAGCAGCTGGGTCCCAAACTGGCGCCCATATGGTATGGTATGCCAGCACCGCAGGTGGTGGCTTTACCCGCTACAGCGCAGCTCCCCACCCCCGCATTTTGTAAGTTTTCCTATCTACTTGTTTCTATAACATTTTATACTTTCTCCTTTTCACTATGCTCTCTCTCTCTCTCTCACTCACACTCACACTTTCTTTCTCTTCCCTCCCTCATCAGACTGGCTAGGACTCCAGTGCAAGGCTTACTGTAGGCGGTGAGGACGAACACCTTTGCTGTACTCGCAGTCTTAGAGGGGAAGTAATTACATCTTTCATCATCAGAGGTTACGTGAATAGCAGGGCTTTCATAGGTGTCAGTGCCTTTCTGTTGAACAGATTTTAATTTCATGCTTTTTTTTTCTTGTTCTGGTGTCTGTATAACAGATATTTTCCTACCTTAAAGTCATACAGACGGGGTCAGTGTTGTGGTTCAATAGGTTAAACTACTGCCTGTGCTGTGGAATCCCATATGAACGCTCCAATTCTGATCCAGCTTCCTGCTAACATGCCTGCGAAAGCCGGAGAAGGTGAGCCAAGAGCTTGGGTCCCTGTCCCCTGTGTGGGAGACTAGAAAGAACTCCCAGCTCTGGCTCTGCCCCTGTTCTTGGGACCATTTGCAGGAGTGAACCAGCAGATGGAAGATTTCTATCTGTCTCTCCCCCTTTCATAATTCTGCCTTTCAAATAAGTAAATCCTTAAAAATAAGGGGAAAAATCCACAAAGACAGTCTTCTATGCTGTCTCCTGGAGGTTTTCTTGTTTTACCTTTTGTGTTAAGATCTGGAGATCTGGAAGTGATATTTTCCCCTGTGGTGTGAGGGATGCGATGAGATGCTACTTTTTCCCATATAGATAAACACGTGTAATGTGTTGCATAGCACACTCTTCCTGTTCTGTCTCAGCATTGTCTCTGTCGTAAAGCCAGGGACCACACCTAAGAGTGCCCCTCTACACTCCCAATTCTATTCACTGCCCTGTTTGTCAGTCCACGTGCCAGATCCACTCCACCAGAAGTAAGACTGCTTAAAAAGTCTTGCAGGTGAGAAACCATTGACCGATTTGGTTTTTCTTCTGTAAGATCGCATTGTCTCTCCTTGGCCTTCCGTCATTCCAAACAAATATTAAAATAAGCTTCTTGGTTTCCACACAAGATGAGTTAGGATTTTGATTGAGATAACATCAAATCTCTAGATCAATTCAGGAAAAACTGACAACCTTATAACACCGAACAGCCTAAGTGTGGGGAGCAGCCTGGACTGGACTGAGTTACTGGAATTAAGACTTATTCTATGCATCTGCTCTCCCACAATATGGCGCTGGGAGAGAAGTAAACAGCTTCCGCACAGCTGCCTCCAGTTCAACCAATAAACTGTAGGACTTGCTCCTGATTGGAGGAGAGCAGCGTACTCGGCGTGTGGGCAGCCGAGTTGGGATTGGCGGAGGAGGACTATAAAGGAGGAGAGAGACGGCATGCACCGGGAACATCTATGGGGAACATCTATGGGGAACATCTAGCTGAAGGAACACCCGTGCAGCCCCCGAGCGAGCCGGCCGGCGGTGTGCCGCTCCCCTGCGGAAGTGGGGAATGTGGCCAGGGGGAACTGCCCTTCCACGGAGGTGGAAGGGATAGTAGCCAACCCGGGAAGAACCAGCAGCAAACCCGGGGAGGGCCGAGCAGACGAAAGAACAGCGCAGGGTCCTGTGTCGTTCCTCCATGAAGAGGGGGAGCGACATAATGGTGCCGTGACTCGGATAGGAAACCTAGGACGGATAGCAAACTTAGGAGGGAAGAAACGGGAAGAACTGGGAAAATACCGGAGAGAGAGACTAGCAAAGAGCCTAGGTGCCGGAAGAAGCTATTGAAAGCCTAGGCATAGACTCAGATACGGACTACGGGGGGAAGCTGGGAGAAATCTCTAAGGTCAAAAGAGAAAGTGAAAGCTAGAACAAACAGACTCGGATGCGGACTGTGGGGAGAGGCCAGGAGAAATGAGGGAGGAGTATTGTTGGAGGAAAGTTTGGGGAAACATACCGGGTAGAGAAAAATGTTAGGGAAATTGAAGCCGCGGGGGGCAGGCCAAGGCGGACACGAAAGCCACTTTGGGATTCTCAAGTTAGCCCGGGAATAGGGGGCGAAAAGTTGAAACCAGAAGCTGAAACGTGAGCCTGGTTGGGATCCGTCTGATTAGCCCGGGGAGCAAAGGACGGGAAGCCAAACCGTGGGGCGGAGACGTATGCTGGGTTGAATTCGCCAGGCTAGCCCGGGGAACTTAGATTGAATGCTAGTGGCGGACACGTAAGCTACGCTGTGTGACTCGCGGAGGCTGCCGTGCGCAGAGAGAGCGTGCGGGGCACAAGTAGATAGGGAACGGGGCTGGCGCGAGGCCGTGGTTCAGACGCAAAAGGGTTAAGTGCGAGACTGCGGAGTGTGCGCGCAAAGCGGGCTGAAGCGGCTCAGCCGGAAAGCCGCGGAGAAATAGCCTTGGGGCGGAGCCTGCCGGCAGGGCGAGGCACCAGGAAGCTGCAGGGATAAGAGAAATAGAAGTTTAGAAGCAAAGTGAGAGAAATAGGAATGCTGGAAGATAGAAGTAAAATGGGAGAAATAGGAATGCCCGGAGATAGAGAAATAGAGAAATAGAAAGGCCTCCCCTCAACCTGGCAACGAGAAAGCTTGGATTCGGTCTGCCTGATTAAGTGAGGCGATGAGCACCTGCGGGCAGCTAGCAGCTTATGCGCCGCAGGTCACCGAAGACAGGCACGAATTAACATCAGTAAGGCTTCCCCACAATACAACAATGAGAAAGCTTGGATTCGGTCTGCCTAATTAAGGCGGTAAGCACCAGCAAGCAGCTCGACCAGAGTATGAGCTGCAGGTCACCGAAGATAGGCACGAACCAACACTAATAAGTCTCCCCCACAATACGGCAATGAGAAGGCTTGGATTCGGTTTGCCTGATAGGGCTTGTAAGCCCCTGCAGGCTCGACCAGAGCATGCGCTGCAGGGCACCGAACACAGGCACGCATCAGCGCCTAAAAACCTCCTCACAACATGGCGAAGAGAGGACCCGGATTCGGTTTGCCTGATTGATAGGACTTGTAAGAGCCTGTGGCAACTCTAGCAAGTAGAGCAGAGTGTGTGCCACGGGGCACCGAAGACAGGCGCGTATCAACACCAAAAAATAAAAAGAAAGGGGGATCTGTGGGGAGCAGCCCGGACTGGACTGAGTTACTGGAATTAAGACTTATTCTATGCATCTGCTCTCCCACAATATGGCGCTGGGAGAGAAGTAAACAGCTTCCGCACAGCTGCCTCCAGTTCAACCAATAAACTGTAGGACTTGCTCCTGATTGGAGGAGAGCAGCGTACTCGGCGTGTGGGCAGCCGAGTTGGGATTGGCGGAGGAGGACTATAAAGGAGGAGAGAGACGGCATGCACCGGGAACATCTATGGGGAACATCTATGGGGAACATCTAGCTGAAGGAACACCCGTGCAGCCCCCGAGCGAGCCGGCCGGCGGTGTGCCGCTCCCCTGCGGAAGTGGGGAATGTGGCCAGGGGGAACTGCCCTTCCACGGAGGTGGAAGGGATAGTAGCCAACCCGAGAAGAACCAGCAGCAAACCCGGGGAGGGCCGAGCAGACGAAAGAACAGCGCAGGGTCCTGTGTCGTTCCTCCACGAAGAGGGGGAGCGACACCTAAGTTATAATTCAAACCTTCAAACCTTTTGTTACATTTTTGGTTTAATGTTCTTATTTATATGAATGCCTTTGTAAACTGGAACTCAGTTTTTTTCTAAGAATATTGAAGTGTGTTTGATTTTATTAGTTGAAGCATGTGAAATCGCCAGTTTTCAATTCCACAATGGGGATTTCATGTGATTCGATCTGTGGCATTGGCCTTGCCCAGTCCAGTATTTTTTTTTTTAGAAAGCTTTTATTTAATAAACACAGATTTCATAGGTACAGCTTTAGGAATATAGTGGTTCTTACCCCCATACACGCCCTCCCAGTCCCACTCCTGTCCCACCTCCTACTCCCTCTCCCATTCCATTCTTCATTAAGATTCATTTTAATTATCTTTATATATAGAGGATCAACTCTATACTAAGTAAAGATCTTAACAATTGGTACCCACACAGACACACAAAGTATAAAGTAAAGTTTGAAGACAAGTTTTACTGTTAATTCTCACAGTACAGCACATTAAGGACAGAGATCCTACATGGGGAGCAAGTGCACAGTGACTCCTGTTGCTGATTTAACGATCGACACTCTTATTTATGACGTCAGAGATCACCCAGTCCAATATTAATACTAATATTTTGTCTATATATTCTTTTGTATTAATTAAGTGTAAAAATGTGGCATGTGAAATCATACAAGTTGTATCTTTCTAATTCTTTTTGTTTTTCATGGATCATTGCTCTGATAAAGACTTTAGCAAAACATTGAATAGAAGTTGGCACTGTCTTTGTTTATGGTCACCGAGGAAAAGCTGTGTGACTCGGGTATTTTTAGTTACACTCCGGTACTAGCACTGTGTACTGATGGCGGATGTTCCAAGTTTGGTGTTGTGGGCTTTTACAGGTTGCACCTGTGCCCTCCCCACGTGGCCACCCCTCCCCTGCTCCCTCCGTGCTTCCTGGCTCCCGTCACACATCTGCATCTTGGGTTCCAGATCCCGAGTCTTGCAACTGCTTTGGAGCCCTGGTTTACAGCATGGTTCTTGCCATTCTGCATTCCCAGCCACAGTGCAGGGCAGTGTTAGTCACTCCATATGCGAACGCTTCCTCTTTGAGGCTTTCTAACAGTCATGTGGTCCTGTCTCACTGTGATCTGCGTGTGCGTTTCTCATGACTGACACTCTTGAGCATTTCATTCTATGTTTATTTTACAGCTTACAACGTCTTTGGTGAAGCCTTCTCACTTTAGCTTATTTTTTAAATGTTTTATCCTATTTATTTGAAAGGCAAAGTTATATATCTATATCTATATCTGTCTATCTAGAGAGAGAGAGAGAGAGAGAGAGAGAGAATTCCATCTGCTGGTTCACTCCCCAGATGGCCACAATAGCCAGGGCTGGACCAGACCAAGCCAGGAGCCAGGGGCCAGGAGCTTCTTCTGGGTCTCCCATGTGGGTACAGGGAATCAAGTACTCGGGCATCTTCTGCTGCTTTCCCAGTTGCATCAGCAGGGAGCTGGATTGGAAGTGGAGCAGCTGGGACTTGAACCAGCACTCATTTGAAGTGTCAGCATTGCAGGTGATGGCTTTTACTCACTATGCCATAACACCACCCCCAAGTTTGGCATTATTTTAAACTGACTTTTTATTTTACTTATTGTTTAATTTTGAGAAGTTTTCAACATATTTTAGACACAAATCCTTAGATAAGTGATTTGCAAATATGTCTTCCTTCTCAGTGGCTTCTCTCATTGTCTCATGGCAGGCTTTTGACAATCTAACACTCTTTAATAAATTTTGTTTTTATTTATTTGAAAAGCACAGAGACAAAGATAGAATAGAGATAGAGGGAGGGCAAGAGCAAGAGAGCGAGTGAGCGAGAGCTGTCTCCCATCTGTTGGTTTCCTTCCCAAATGCCCACGATGGCCAGGGCTGGGTCTGGCTGGAGCCAGGAGCCGGGAGCCAGGAGCCATTTCTCCCACGTGGGTGGCAGGAAGCCAGTACTTGATCATCACCTGCTGCCCTGAGAGCGCAGGAAACTGGAATCAGCGTGGAGCTGGAACCTGAACCCAGAGACTCCAATATGAGATGCAGGTGTCCCAAGTGGTATCTTAGCTGCTGCATCAATGCCCACCCCTCATTCTAATTTTTGAATATGGAAAGACAAAGCATCTAGAATGGCCAAGCCATTTTTTAAAAGGAAAAAAACCAAGTGGGAGAACTTGATTTCAAGATGTATTGTAATCAAGACAGCTTAGCTTTGACAGGAGAGTAAACACCCGGAACAATAGAACAGTGAGACAATTTAACACTGACATAATATCTGCCAATAACGCTGCTGGGGTTTTGACTGGCATTGCATTGCTTTATGGGTGAAATCGGGGAGAACTGACAGCTGTGCAGTGGTGAGGCTGTCAGTCTTCGAGCACGCGATATCTTTCCACTGGGTTGTGTCCTCTCTGATGTGTCCGATCAGTATTTTGCAGCATTCAATAGAGAACACGCAGAGATTTTGTTAGATTTAGACCCACGTACTTAATTTTTCTGGTGCTTCTTAAAGTGGCATTTAAGAATTCAATATCCAATTGTCCGTTGCTAGCTACAGAAACGAAGATGATTTTTGTGTGTTGACTCAATGTCCTACAGGCTTGAAACTCGTCCACTATTTCTAACTTTTGTAGATTCTCTGGGATTTTCCATGTGGACAGGCATGTCGCTGCTGACCAGAGGTAATTCATTGCTTTTCACCCAATCTCTGCTCCCTTCTCTGGCCTGCTTGCCCTCCGCCTTCCATGGAGACGTCGAACGGGAGCACGTCCACTTTTTCTCCGCTAAGGGACGGCGTCGTGTTTCTGTGTTGGCTGTGGGTCCTTTTATCCTCGATTTAATCCACTGGTCACTGTTTGTTAGTTTAAGGAAGCTCTCTTCTGCTCCCCGTTTGCTGGAGGCGTCTACCAGGAACGTGTGTTGGATTTTCTCCGTGGGATGATCCCATGGCGCATTGAGCGCATGGGTCGCAGTCTCCACTCTTCTGATGAAGGCCACACCTGAGGTTTGAACCACGTCTCCCGGTCTCAGCAGTGCGACCTTGAATCTCCCGTGCCTCTGCTCTGTCACTGTGGCCCCTGAGGGTCCCTGCCCTCACCCTAGACGTTTAGGGACTCTTCACTAACATCACGAGGGCTTGAGCTCCTTTCCTGTGGATGGAACTTTGGCTCCCAGTGGCAGCAGAGGACAGCCCCCTTGTGCTTCTGCTGTGCCCTCAGCCCAGGTGCCCCCTTGGCTGCTTTTGGGAAGTTTTTGGAGGAAAGAGTGAGCCCATGAGAAGGTGTCCCCCTGCCCAGGGGGTTCACACCAGGCCACCAGGGGCTTCACACCAGGCCACCAGGGGCTTCACACCATGCCACCAGGGGGTTCACACCAGGCCACCAGGAGGTTCACACCAGGCCACCCGTGGCAGGAGGCCACTCTCCAGGCTGTCACCTTGCTCACTCCACCCTTCTGACAGCGAGCGGTCCTGGGGTCTCTTCTCTCCCTGCAGGCACCGTGCCTTCCGCTGAGCCCCAGGGGTTGCTCTGCTATGGCCTCTGCTTGCCCCAGGGACCAACAATTGCTCTGGGTTTGAACTTGGTCCCCTTCCTGTTGAAGGGGACAGCAGGCCTCTCCCAGGTGTCCATGTTTCAAGGTAGAGGCTACGAGTCTCTTCACCAAGTGTCTGCTGTTTCTCAGAAATGATGAATGTGTAAAATCCTGTCAAATGCCTCCTGTGCGTCTCTTGAGATGATTGTGTTCTTTGCTCTATTCGTACGGTGGCTGGTATGTGTGTCTGTACACACATACACAGTGTGCATGTGCACGCATATTTGTCTGTCTAAAAATGTGGACTGCATGTGGAGCAATCACAGGCGTAGAGGGGACTGGGTTTTCAGCCAAGGGGGGTGCGTGGCTCTCCTCCCACCTCCGCCCCGTGCTCTCTGAGTATCTCAGGGTTCCTCTCGGCCGCAGGCGCACTCCTCCCCGCAGCCCCCAGAATCTGGACATCGAGCCTGAGTCCTCGCCGCCTCTCCACCCACGCCGCTGGAGTTTGCAGATGTCAACGGCTTTCAGCGGGAAGGGCCCTGCCAGCATCAGGTGCCGCGTTTCGTTCTCTCCCCCTCCCCCTCCCCCTCCCTATTTTTTTATGGAAAAATTGAGTAAAAAGTATGAGTTCATTTTGGCGCAAAAGAAAATTGGTGCCTTTAATTTTATTTTCATAATACATGTAAAATGTGTATTACGAAAAAAGCTGATGCATGACTTTCAAAATTTTTGTGCACCAACATAAATTCATACTTTTAGTTCCATTTTCTGTGAACTTTTAGAAATGCTTATTTATTGGTCAATTGTGTTCATTCAAAAGGCAGAGAGAGAGAGAGAGAGAGCGAGCTCCATTTGCTGTTTCACTCGTGCAGATGTCCAAGCAGCTGATTCTGGACCAGAGCTGGGCATTCAATCTGGGTTCCCACAGGTGTGGCAGGGACCCAGGCCCCTGAACCAGAACCTGCTGCCCTCCAGAGTGTGATGAACAGGAAGCCGGAATCAGGGTAAGAGGTGGAGCTTGACCCCAGACGTTTCCACGTGGGATGCAGGCACCCCAAGCAGCCCTTACTGCTATGCAGATGCCCACCCTGTCCTGAACCTTTTGAAGTACCCTTGTGAGCAACTCATTTGCATCTAAGTGAATCTGTCCATCTATTGCTTATCTGTCTGTCTTCTAATCAATTGCAGACTGGTAGGTCACACTGACGCACCCACTCGCATCCACATCACCTGTCCTCCACTCTCCATCCACGTTTGAAACTCTCTCCTCCAAGCCTGGAGGCCCCGGCTTTGTTTTGCTTGCTATTGTTCTGTAGTTGTTCAGTTCACAGGACAGACTGATCTCTCATTCCCACGTGGGTGCCCTCCATGTCCTGTCTGTGCCCTCCTCTTTCCCTGACCCCCCAACCCCGCTTGCCCCCTACAGCCCCCTCTGCCCTGCCATCCCTGCCTGTACCTGACAGCTGTCGGGCTGAACTGTCCAGGAAGGGGTGGGAGGCGGACGCCAATGCTCGTCGAGTTTTTGAATATTACGGAAAACCCAAGCATTGTGCCGGGATCGTGCGCGGTGTTCTTGTGTCCATGCCCCCAGGGACACTGGCCAGCGGTCTGCTCTCTTACCGCACCCGCCTCTGTCAGGTTTCATATCACATGTAGTGTGGTCTCCTAAGATGAATGGGGAAATGGCTCATTTCCTCCCCAGCCTCTCGCAAAAGGTTTTGTAAGATTGGCATCATTTTCCAAAGAAAATATTTGGAAGAATTCACTAATGAAACCGTCTGGGCTTTCTGGATTTTTATGGGGCAAGAGTGGAGAAATTTAAATGACAATGAAATTCCCTTAATTAACTTTGAGTATTTACAGTTCTTTTTTAAAAAAAGATTTATTAATTTGAAAGGCATGGGGGTGGGGGAGGGAGAGGAGAGAGGGAGAGAGAGGGTCCATTTGCTTGTTCACTCCCCAAATGGCTGCAACAACTGGAGCTGTGCTGATCTGAAGCCAGGAGCCAGGAGGCTTCTCTGAGTCTCCCATATGGGTGCAGAGTCCCATGTACTTGGGCCATCTTCCACTGCTTTCCCAGGTGAGTTAGCAGGGAGTGGGATCAGAAGTGGAGCAGCCAGGACTTGAACTGGTGCCCATGTGGGCTGCACTGCCCCACTTACATTTTTCTTTTTTCTTTTTCTTTTTTTTTTTTTTTTTGACAGGCAGAGTGGACAGTGAGAGAGAGAGAGACAGAGAGAAAGGTCTTCCTTTTCTGTTAGTTCACCCCCACAATGGCCGCTGCAGCCGGCGCACCGCGCTGATCCAAAGCCAGGAGCCAGGTGCTTCCTCCTGGTCTCCCATGGGGTGCAGGGCCCAAGCATTTGGACCATCCTCCACTGCACTCCCAGGCCACAGCAGAGAGCTGGACTGGAAGAGGAGCAACTGGGACAGAATCTGGTGCCCTGACCGGGACTAGAACCTGGGGTGCTGGTGCCGGAGGTGGAGGATTAGCCTAGTGAGCCGTGGCACCAGCCTTTCTATCTTCTTTTATCAGTTTTCTAGGTGGAACTTTTGAGGGAATTTTTCTATTTTATCATTTCCATGTTAATATGCATTAAATATGTATAATAACCTCCATTGTCTTTTTAATATCTGTAGGATCTGTGCTAGTATTCCATTTTTATTTCCTTAGTTTGGTAATTCTCTAGAGCATTCTTTTTAAGAGGTTGTGTATTTCCTTAAATTTTAAGAGCCATGTTTCACTTTCTCTCTTGTTTTACTTTTCTCATTTGTTGTACATTTGAAAATGCTTTTCTTAGTTTAGTTGGTTTTATTTACTCTTTTGCTGACTTCGGACGCTGGATGAAGGATGAGCTTTGTGTCCGTGGGCAGCATCGAGGCTGTGAATTCTCCTCCTCTCACGTGTTCGTGGTGCCCACGGTTTCCTGTGCTGTGGTTTTGTTCTTGCATACAAAATATTTTCTAATTTAGACTATAATTATGAGCCATGGGCTACTCAGACCTGCGTTGCTGAATTTCCCAGTGTTCTTGTTTGAGGTCTTTGCTGTGTCCCTGGTTAGCGCCCGGCCGCTGCCCCTGTTCTGTTGGTCCCCGTGGCAGTTCCAGTCACTGTGGTTGTCCGTGTTCCTCTGGGCAGCTTCACGCTTGTCCCCTGCAGCTCCTCCCAAGTCTTGTCAGTTCATGTATTGACTCTTATGCATTTCCCATGAAGCTTTTATTTTAGCACCTCTAAAACACACAACAAATTCAGTTTTTAATTTTTTTTCAGATCTAGCTCCTTTCCCAATCTCTCCTTTTCTTAGTCTGTTGTCTTATCCTGTGTTTGTCTCTAAAGAATCCAAGTGGCTTCTGACAGTTCTCTTCACTTTTCTTGTAGTGTGCGAACACTTAATCAGACAACCACCTCATGGTTTTTTTGTTTGTTTGTTTGCTTGTTTATTTGAAAGGCAGAGTTAGAGAGAGAGAGGGAGGGAGAGATACAGAAAGAGAGAGAGATTGTCCATCCACGCGTTCACTCCCCAGTTGGCTTCAACAGCCAGCATCAGGCCAGGAGGCCACGGTCAGGAGTGAAGAGTCTTTTCTCAGTCTCCCACGCAGGTGCAGGGCCCGGGCACCTGGGCCATCCTCTGCTCCTTTCCCAGGCCATAGCAGAGAGCTGGGCTGGAAGTGGAGCAGCCAGGACGTGAGCTGATGCCCCTGGGGTGTGCTGGGGTCGGTCACAGGCAGCAGCCTACCCACTATGCCCCAGTGCCAGCTCCCAACCTTGTGGTGTTTGATAGGCATTTCCAAAGAGACTACTATAGGCGGGAAAGCTCTGTATAACTGCGAGGTGCTATTTTTAGCAATAATGGCATTTTCCAACAAATAATAAGTCTTGAAAATCAGAATCATGGGAAAGCAGCAAAGACACTAACAGCGGTATAGATTTTGAGACCTATTTGGAATTTGGACAGAGAAGCAGAGGGTTGGAGAGCTCAGGTGCAGTGTTGTGGGTCTGTGTGGGCTTTAGCCGGAGGCGGTGCTGGGGCCTCCTGCAGTGGGGGGCTCTGTGTTGTGCTGCAGGAAGCCTCGCTCCTTCCGTCTGTGCTTCCTGGAAAAGCAGCTGATGAGGCGAGTTAGCAGACGGCAGCTGCGCCCCGTGGCCAGTGGGACTTCCTCGTACCTGAACAACGGGTGCCGTCGTGCTCTGAGAGCCGGCTGGCCTCTCGGCTAGGCAGGCCGTGGAGCCGAGCCATTTACGGCAGAAGTGCGTTTGTCTTGGAGTGGTGAAGAGAGTCCGCATTTTCTGTATTACCCCAGTAATGCCACTGGGAGCCTGAGCCTGCCTCCCCTTCCTGCCCCCACCCCCATTCTCACGTCTCTGTCTTTATTTATTTATTTGTAAAGAGCTGTTTATTTGAAAGAGTGAGGGAGGGAGAGGGAGTGACAGAGAGACAGATCTTCCATCTGCTGGTTCACTCCCCAGACGGCCACACCCACTGGGGCTGGGCCAGGCTGAAGCCAGGAGCCAGGAGCTTCTTTGGGTCTCCCATATGGGTGTCAGGGGCCCAAGCACTTGGGCCACTTTGGCTGTTTTCTAGGTGCATTAGCAGGGAGCTGGGTCAGAAGTGGAGCAGCTGGGACTTGAACTGGCGCCCACGTGGAATGGCAGCACTGCAGGCAGTGGCTTTACTTGCTATGCCATGGTGCCAGTGCTTCTCTGTCTTCTTGATGTCAGTGAGTGACCTGTGCGTGTTGGGAAGCTGCTGCAGTTTCCGGAATCCTCAGCTTCCAGGAGGAATCAGCTGGGAGAGGCCTGTTCCAGCAAGGCTCTTGGTCTTCTTATCCCAAAGCAAACCCTGCCCCAGAGCCCTCCTCCCGGCCCCAGCCGCAGACTTGCTGTTGGCGTGCTAGCTGTCCGTCAGTGCGCTGTCCCCTGGTGGTGTGCTGCTGCTTCCACTGCCTGCTGGGTCACGCCCTCGCTCAGGTCTCCTTTACCACGTCACCTAGTAGAGAGCAGACCTGGCTCTTAACACGCCCGCTTTCCTGGGAAGCCGTGTGATGCTACGCAGGTGTCCGGGGGCGGGTTCTCCTCCAGGTGTCTGGGGCTCCCTCAGAATTGAACACCGTGTCCCCAGGACGGCTCCTATGCGGCAGAGCTGGCCAGACCCCAGCCGGAGTGCCCTTAGCTGTCGCTGAGTCCTGAGAAGTGAGAACTGGGCTCTGCTGCCCCCTGCCCCTGAGGGACGGCGCCCGGGGACTTGAGCAGGCATCACTGGACTTTGGGGTCTCTTGATTTTAGCTGGCCAGAAGCTGAGTGAGCCCCTTTTCCCTTTGTCTTTCTCCCGCTTCAGTCTGTTTTACAGAACTCCCATTTCTGTTCCCGCTGCGTTTTTTTCTTTAGGACTGATACGGCAGCCACGGTGCTAGATGGTGGGACTGCGTACAGCCTTCTCGTGACAGGTGCATCTGTCTGTCTGTCCTTTCCGTAGCTCTGCAGTCTGTTTCTTTTGTATTTTGTCAATTACCTGCTATTTAAATTAAATCCCAGCCAGGAGCAGGGTCCTGTGCTGCCTGGGGCACTGGCCTGTCTCTGTCCCCTTCTGAGAGGGGGGGCCGAGATCTGCTTGCTCCCCAGTCTGCTCCCCCAGGGGCTCCGTCAGGACGTCCCGGGCCTCAGGGTCTGAGCAGCCTGGGCACTGTCCCTGCTCCTTCCGCGTGTTCGTTCCCTGGCTCCTCGGGGTGGGGACGCTGGGAAGGACCTGGAGCAGTCGGGCAGCCCTGACCCAGGGACATCATGGAGGCAGAAGCGCAGATGCTTAGGCTGTGCGTTTCGAGGGCGGGGAATGGCCAGAGTTTGGGTACAGGGGTCTGCGCATCTTGCTTCAGAAAGCGTCTATCAGATCTGGAGTATCATCACACAGAAGGTTCTGGAGAACCAGCCGCTGCTGGGGGTGTGGCCTTCCGAGGAGGGGGTAATACTTGGGTTCCCAACTGTCCACTTGGCAGAGCTGCTGAGCAGTGGCCACTGCTGTGACACGGGGCAGGAAGCGGGGTACAGTGCCCAGTGCGGGAGTGCGCTCTGCGGCCCCGGGCTGCCTGGCAGCACTTTGGGTTTTTCCAGCCCAGCCCTAATTACCTGTTTTGATTTCTTTCTTGCTAGTGCCTTTCTCTCAACCAACTGTTCCAATGGAACCTTTAATCAACTAATTGTCTTAAAATACATCTAGCTAAAACAGAGCTTCTTTCCAGTGTGATTTGATTTGTTGGAGGGTTACTTCAGATTATTTATTTCAGTTATTACAGATTTCTTAAATCAAAGGAGTGACTATCTAATGGTGGGATCTCAGATGGGAAAAGCAGAGAAGTGGGGGTCATTGTTCATTCCAGTTAGAGATCTAATTTAGTCAGAAGCTCCTCTTGCCCCAAACCACCACCACCACAAGGCAGCCACACTCTTCTGCTTGACCATGGTGAACTTGTCTTGCAAGGGGTCCACGCCCTCACCATGTTGCCAATGGCAGGGTCTCCGTTTTGAAGGCTCAGTTATATTCCATTGTATTTATGTACATGCTCCCCATCTTACCCCAGGGTTATGTCCCGCTAAGCTCCCCATAAGCTGCAGGTTCCCTGGGTTGAGCTTGCATGGAACACGGCTAAGCTCTACACACCCTCGCTCAGCAAAGCTGCGCACCGCAGAGCACCAGCCGCTTCCCGTGACCGTGGGTCCAGCTTTGGGCGGCTCCCGCTGCTTCCAGTGGTTCTGAGAGGAGATTGTCCAGCACAGTGCTCAGCTGGGGAGATGAGGCTATCCTGCACAGTGCTCGCCCTGGGAGAGATCCCAACCCGCAGTTTCTGCCAAGCCCGGGGTTCCCTTGCACCACTGTCCAGTCCTCCTGGTGCCAGACCTGGGTTTACGTAACATGAAGTAACGTGAAGCTGCAGGGGATTTGGCTCTGCTTGGAGCCCTTCGGTGTGTACCTGTCTCCACGCACGGTCCCTGCAGGGCCCCCATCTCCCCAGGGGAGCAGAGCGGGGCACACCCCTCACCTCGCCCTCTGCCCTCCTAAGGGAGACGCACCTGAGCTTCCCGGTGAGTACAGCTTTCCTCTCACTGTGTTTACTCCCCTGGACTTCACGAGGATTCTGTCTTCTGTCTTGTTGGGTTCTCTTTAGATTTACATCCGTTAGCACTGGGATGAGGCAAAATCTTACCAACAAATAATTCAGTGATTTTATTTTTTTATATTGATTTATTTATTTGAAAGGCAAAGTTAGAGAGAAAGAGAGAAAGAGAGAGAGAGAGAGGAGAGAAGAGAGAGGTGGTTCACTCCCCAAATGGCCGCAATGGCCAGGGTAGGGCCAGGCCAAAGCCAGGAGCCAGGAGCTTCTTCCAGGTCTCCCATGTGGGTACAGGGGCCCGAGCACTCTGGCCATCTTTCCCAGGCACATTAGCAGGGAGCTGGATCGGAAGTGGAGCACCTGGGATTTGAACTGGCTTCACTGGCGCCCATGTGGAATGCCGGCATCACTGGCGCCCATGTGGAATGCCACTGCACCACAGCACGGCCTCTCCCTGTTTTTCTTTTGTCCATCTGGCTCCCAACACCTGGCGCAATGCCCGCTCACTAAGAGATGAAGACAGAGACAGGGCAGCCCTCGGCCCCCCTCGCCTTCGGGTATCAGTGGGATGTTTCTTAGCCGAGCTGCAGAGCCAGCCAAGAAGCCAATGGTCCTGCGCTTGGCGGGGTTGGCCGAGAGCGGAGAACGACGGGGGTCACGCTTTGTCTCCTTTGCCTCCTGTTTGCACCCTTGCAGACGGCTCAGCGATCAGCACACAGCCCTGCCGCTGCGTGCAGACCTCCTGCCGCGCACCTGCGGAAGAGTTCTGCTGTGTCCTTGGTGCTGAACTTCTCCCGCACAATAACTCACTCAGACGCGACAGCATAACCACCCCTGGCCCCACCGTGAATGACAGCTGTGTCACCAGGGCTGGGCGAAGATGCCTGCGTTCCGGGTGATTATGGACTGATGGATGACACACTTGAAAAATAAGGAGCTCCCGATTTGCACGCCCTTCAGCCACCGAGGGGGTGATCACACCCTCGCAGGCCTCCTCCCTGGAGGGGTATTTTGGGATGTCACTCCGGGCACGGGGATTTTCTCATTAGTAAGTGATGGCCACCAGCCCTTCTCAGTGGACACATTTCCGCGTCTGCCCGGCTCTTTTCTTTCTTCGGGGGACTTTGATCACGGCACGTGGCACCTGTCCTGGAGCGCACAGACGGCCTGATGGTTCAGACCACAGCGTGCACTGCTGGGCGAGGGCTGTGTAGACCCCAAGGGCCCGGCCGTGAGTGCAGCGTTCGCTCCTGTGCTGAGCTTTCACGGATGAGTGGTGGATCCAGAAATTGCAGTAATGACTCCTGGTGAAGTCTGCTCTGGCTCCAGCCCTCCTTGCTTTGGTCATGCTATCTGTAGTTTCAGAACGCCCACTAAATGAGCAGAATTATCTAAATTTCCTTTTGACATTTTCCTTTACAATTGTTTTGACATCTCCATTTAGAAATTTCTTTTCTTGTTAAAGCTGGATTGGAAAAGTGAATTTCTAGACAAGCCTTGCTGGGCTTGAAGCCCGAGGGTCAGTGCTCACCTGGCTTAATTGGAGAGCATCTAATCCAGTTACTGTCCATCAGGAGGTCTCTCAGAATCCCAAAAGCCTCTCTCCCGGGCAGCTTCCGTGCTCACGGCTTCTTCTGGTTTCTCTGGGACACAGGGTGAGGTCCACCTGGTCCTAAGTCCCCTCCCAGTCCCCTCCATCCCCTCCATGCCAGCCTGGGGCAAACCGCGTTGGTGTGATGAGAACTGGGAGATGCTCCGGCTTCCGTGGACTTGCTGTGCGCCTGGCCTGGTCACAGACGCGGCGTTCCTGGTTGCTACATGGTTGCCGGCTGCGTTACCCAGCTCTGTTTTTTTTTTTTTTCCAGTGATTTAATTGCATTTAAGACGTGCTGCTGTCACCTGGACAACTGGTTTACCTTTTATTGCATATTTAGGAGCCTGCACTGCTTCATGTTGAATGCATTCTCCCCTGCTAAGATAATCTCATTGTCCTTAAAAAGCTGTTTTTATACAAATCCACATTACTGGATAAGAGAGCAAATATTTCTATGGGAAAAGGGAATTAGGGTCTGGATCTGGGCTCATAGTACAGTTATTTTTCCCAGTGAGGATTTCAGCAATGCACTGGGTTCTTATTGCTAGAAGTGCTTTAGACACAGCAAAGGTAAAAATGTCCTTATTTCCCCAGTGCTGACGGGCCGAGGCCGCCCATTGTCCTCTCTGCTGGGCTGGCAGCCGGCGCCGTCTGCGGCCGTCCCCTAAGGGTTCTTGAAGAATCAAGCCACTCAAGAGAAACAGCTGTGCGCTTGCCGCCTCCGAAAGGTGGTTTTCTTGTCGTGTGCCTGCCGATGCTTCCTTTTCTGGGAAGCTCCTGTACTAAATGACATTTCCCAGGTACGACGTGGCCACACAGCGGTCCACACACGTTGTCCCACTCCGTTTTCTCCCCCGCCGTGCGTGGTAGGCACTGCGCCCTTCGTCTCCTGCAGGCAGACGAGGGAAGGTGGTTAGTATCACTGATTTGCTCACGGCCGGGACCCGAGCCGCACACACCCTCTCCTGACTTCCCGCTCCCACGGGACTTGTGCTGGGAGCCTGGTGGGAGACATTTGGATATCTGTTCTTCCCAGTGTTGGATGAGCACATGTAAACCTCTGTAAACCTTTGTTCAGGCATCCTGTTTGGCCACGTGTATTTGTACATCTGATCGGAATGACTGGGTTGCACGATAGGTGTGCACTTACCTTTGAAAGAAATTCCCAAACTGTTGCCCAGGTTGTGCCGGGGGGCATTTCTGCCGTCGTGGGGGCTTCGGATGCTCTTAGGCTTGGCTGTAGGGGCATCGTGCTAAGTCCCTGTGGTTTAGCCTACCTTTCTCCAATGCCAGATGGAGCTGAGCATCTTTTAACGTGTTTAACTGCCTGGCAGGTATCTTATTAGGTGGAAAGTCTGTTACAAATCGTGTAGCGATGTATAGACTAGAACTTACGCTGCCCCTGCACGCTGAGAAGTTACCAAGATGACGAGGTCTGGCTTCTTTCTGAATTGGTGGATTTTGTGGGCTGTACCCCTCGCCAGTTAGGTCACTTCATGGCTGAATTTCCTCTTTTCCAAACAGGGGCCCTTCGGTTCTTTTTCTTGCTTGATTTTGCTGGTTAGAAAAACTGTACAGGCTGAAGCCTGACCGCTACACAGAATCCACAGAGTGAACGTTCCTGCCGGTAGTAGTCGCAGCGGGGAAACGCTTTTCTGTCCCCTCGGGTCGGGCGGCACAGGTGTGCCTTCTCGGGTAGGGCAGCTCCCCTCTGCCCGCTCTCTGCTGGGAGCTTCTTTGTAAAGTCACGGCGTGTGCTGGGTGTTCTTATGTCTCTTTGAAATAATCATGGATACGGCTTTTTCTCAAATTACATTTGATTGATTTCCCGATGGTAAACCAGTCTTCTCTCTCTAGGATATGTCCCATTGGGTCAAAATGTGTTACTCATTTAGGCAGTATTCTACTCACAAACATTTCCTTAAGAATTTTTGAGTCTTTTTTTAAGAGGGTGTATGGTACTCAGTGTATTCATAATGCTTTTTGTCATTTCTTCTTAGGGAGTTTAGTGAAAATTCAACATATTTGCTTGAAATTCTCTCTAGAATTTTCCTTCCATCTAGGTCAGTTTTAGTATTGGCCAAAAAAATTGTTTATACCATTTACTTATTATTTCCTTAATTCTTGAGAATTTTGTAATGTCATCTATTTTATTCCATATAAGTGAACTATTTTTTCTTTACCCTTCATCAGTTTTGTAATGCGTTTCTTAATTGTATTAATTATTCCAAATAACTTTGTCCGTTGTCTCCCATTTTGTTCATTTTTGCTCCTTTGGAATAGTCTAATTTCAACTTATTAAATAATAATGGACTTTTCTTCATTTTTAACATTAAAACAGGTTTATGATTTTTCTGTTTTTCCCTCTTTCTTTCTTTCTTTCTTTTTTAAGATTTATTTATTTGAAAGGCAGAGCAACCGAGAGGGAGATACGGAGACCAAAAGAGATCCGCCACCTGCCGGTTCATTCTCCAAGTGATCACAACAGGCAGGGCTGGGCCAGGCCACAGCCAGGAGCCCAGAACTCCATCCGTGCCTCCCCCAAAGGAGGCAGAGGCCCAGGTAAGGGGCCACGTTCTGCTGCTTTCCCAGGTGCATTCGCAGGGAGCTGGACAGGCAGCAGAGCAGCCGGGACTTGAACTGGCACTCTGGTACGGGATGCTGGTGACGCAAGTGGTGGCTTAACTCACTGTGCCACAGCGCCGGCCCCTTTCCCTTCTTTCTAAGATCAGCATTTGAAGCTACAGATTTTCATGTAGGACTGCTTTGTATATAAGCCACAAATTTTATGTGGTATTTTCATTACCCTTTAGTTTGAAACATTTTATATTTTCATTTTTGACTTCTTGATTCACAGGTTATGCAGAGTGTATACTGTTTAATTTTCAAATATTTGGGGGGAATTTAGAAGATATCTATTGCGAAAAAAAGAAAGATATCTGCTGCTCTGTATGTCAGATATGATTCTACTGTGATTCCAGCATAATGTGGGGGCTGCGCTGGCGTGGTGAGCTAAGCCTCCACCTGTGGCCCCAGTATCCCATTACGGGAGCTGGCTTACATCCCGGCTGCTCCTCTTCCGATCCAGCTCTCTGCTACGGCCTGGGATGCAGTGGAAGATGGCCCACGTGCTGGGGCCCCTGCATCCGTGTGGGAGATCTGGAAGAGGGTCCTGGCTTTGGATTGGCCCAGCTCTGGCCATTGGGGCCCTTTGGGGAGTGAACCAGCAAATGGAAGACCTTTCTCTCTGTCTCTCCCTCTGTCTGTGTCTCTGCCTCTCAAATAAATAAATAAAGTCTTTTAAATAACATAATGTACAGGAGTTCAGTCTTTTTATTTATTAACTTGGTTGCATTCAGTATGTGTTCCTTCTTGTTGAACATCCTACCTGTGGCTGAAAAGATACTCTTCTCAGGTCAGTCTCTAATCTGTGCACGAGAGATCTCTACTGATGTTGTACGGAGCTTTCTGCAGGTCACCATCAGAGGTTGTTGACATCTCTAACTCTGTATTGGTCTCTTCCTCAGCTTTGTTTCCTGTGTGAGTTACAGTTACCACTGTTACATCTGCATGCTACGGGGACCCTTTCATCCTTATGGAAACTCCTTCTTAATCTCTAGTGATACAACTTTTCCTAAAGGACATTTTGCGCAATGTTACAAAGTAACATATGCTAAGGAATCTCTTCCTTATACAATAAGTTCATCCTTTTTACTGTTTACTCTGAGTATGACTTAAGGTTTTCTGCTTTTCCATTTTTATTTTCAACTATTTGTGCTTTATCTTTATAGCACATCTATTTTAGACAAATATATCCAGGTCTTGGTTCGCTGCAACCCCAGCCCCTGCCTGACAGAATAGATGTCTATTTTTAGTTTACTTTTTAGTCCATTTACACTTAAAGTAAGTATGTATGGTTGGATTTAGGCCTGCCATTTTGCTTTATTTTTTTTTCTTGTTTATTCCATCTGTTTTGAGAAAACTTAGGAGCACATGCTTGTTGGTTTCTGAGTCTGCAAGGGGTGGGGGAGGGGGCAGAGTGGGGTGGGGCCTTAGGTGCTTCCTGACACATGTGATGTCATCAGGAGGGACAGGCAGAGGAAGTGGGTCAGAAGCTGGGGCGGGGGGATGCATGAAGTGTGTTGTGATGAGGGAGAAGGCGTTTTCTCTGAGAAGGTAGCTCGTGCACTAGACCGATCGTCCCTTCAGCATGCGACAACTCAGCAGGCGTGGCCCCCAGTCCCCTGCAGCTGAGGGGCAGCCGCTGTTGACTGACATTGGCTAGATAATCACAGGGACCCAGGTGCGATTGGTGGCTGAGACACAAGTGCTGGAGAGAACCAACCCTCAAAATCGTGTCACCGAGGAGCTTGGCTTCCCGCAGCTGGAAGGAGCGGTGGGTCAGAGCCGCGCTGGTTGGTCACCGGGCAGCGTCCAGGCCAGCGGGCGGTGTGTGGCGTGCTCACTGCAGGGGCCCAGGGTGTGCTGGGGCAGTGCAGCGGGCGTGGCCCAGTGCAGTGAGCAGGACAGGAACCGAGATGTCGCGCGGCGGTGTGATGCTGCTGTCTCTGGCTAACAGTAACGAACTTGACATGAGATCAGTTAGTTTGTTGTGTGGTGACTTTCTCTTTAAATCATCGAACGTTTCTCTGATGTGCATGAAGCAGAATTGACGAAACTGGGCTAAAGCGAATTATCAGGGTGATCCACCAAGTGAGTCACCGCCAAATTACCTTGCAGCTTTATTTCTGTTTGAGGGAGAAACAGGTCAGCAGAGGACATCAGGCGCTGCTTCCAGGTTTCAAAGTGGCTTCTTCCAGGCACGCGAGGCTCTCAGCAGAAAACCACATGTTCAGATACAGACCTAAGTGGACAGATACGAGTGATGTACGTTCCACAAATTGCTATGGAAATCTTCCGTGTGTTAGCGATGACGTCACTGACCATCACAAGACCAGATGCAGGCCTCCATCCTTCCAGAACCCTTGAAGGGGGGCACTCAAGTGTGTTCGGCGGGCATGCATGTGTGGCTCACCTGCCGCGGTAGCCAGTGCACATGGAACACGAGAGTGAGGGCTGAGTCCTTCGGTGGAGACCCGCCGGGCGCCTTCCGGGGGTAACCATTGTGCTTGGGGCCTTGTGGCCGGCAGTGAAGAGTGAGATCTGCACCCGACAGGGAATCGGAGACGCTCAGACTTCAGGAGCGGAAACGGGGGTGCTGGGGAGAAAGCGGAAGAGCCGAAAGGAGGTGGGGGTCAGCTGGGAGCTGGAGGGGGCTGTGGGCTCCCGTGTCCTGCTTTGGCCATGTTTCAGCATTCTTTCTGCAATGCGTTTTTTTTTTTTTTTAAATAAGCAGTTGAAATGGACTTGTTATAATGGGTGAGCACAATGCGGTATCTCTGGCCGTTACTTTTTGTTGAGCGAGTGTTTATTGGGTGTGTGCTCTGTGCTGCATCCTGACGGTGCCGGCTTCCTGTTGATGGGAAGACAGGGGTCGTGGGGACTGGGGGAGAGGCAGCAGTGTGCCCTGGCGGTCGTAGGCTCAGCTTTGAGTCATTTTGGAGACAGATCGAATGCGCTTGGACACTCGGCCCTGTCCTCTGGTCAAAGGGCTGCACGGAGACGCAGATCTTTCCTGGAGCCCGCACTGCTGGACTTTATCTGACGAGAGTTAAAGAGCTGGGGAAGCAGCGCGTGCCTGGGAAACTCTGTAGACAAGTTCTTGGGTTGGAAATGCACACACTGAATTCTTTAATACAAAAAAAGTAATGCTTTAAATTGCATTTTGGACATGATGTCCACTTTTTTGGCTCAACAAACAAACCCGAAATTGTTTTTAGCTTTCTGCTCTGGCATTCACAAAGTTTTGCCTAAAACCCTTGGGGATTTGCTGAAAAAGATTTATTTATGTGCATTCCGAGAGCACGCCAAAATCCTGCTGCTTCATGTTTTCCAGGACTCCTCCAGATTAACAAGCAGCGCACGCGCGAGGCAGGAGCAGTCTCGGCACTGTGCGCAGCGAACGTGCGTTTTCCAGGCCGACAAGAGGAGCCGGGCGGCACGGGGAGCACTCGGACGCCGCCCGGGGTTCTTCCGCTCTTCCAGAGTCACTGCCCGGATTGAAGGCAAAGCCACACGCGTGAGAGGTCTGCCGGCATGGGAGCTGGATTTATTTGATTTCACACTAAGTTCTGCCACTCGAATCTGACAGTCTGAGCCACCTACCGCACCCGCAGAAAACACAGGACAAACTTTGCAATGACAACAGAGCGAAATGACTGACTAACTCAGGGAGCTCCAGGTAACTGAAAACCAGCTGGACTGTGAGGCTCAGAGAGGAAATGTTGTACAGAAACATTAAAGGCACATGGAAAGCAACGATGCTGTCTCCTTCAGAAGAATTTTGCTGGCTGAAAAACATTGTGGGGCTGGCCTCGTGGTGCAGCAGGTTTAGCTACCACCTGTGACGCCGGCATCCCACCGGAGCCCCGGTTCGAGTCCTGGCCGCTCCACTTCCAATCCAGCTCCCTGCTAATGCACCCTGGGAAGACAACAGAAGATGGCCCAAGTGCTGGAGCCCTGGCCACCCACGTGTGAGACCTGGATGGAGTTCTAGGTTCCTGGCTTCTCCCTGGCCCATCCCTGGCCATTGTGGCCATTTGGGGAGTGAACCACCAGATGGAAGATCTTTCTCTCTCTGTGGCTCTCCCTCTCTCTGTAAATCCGCCTTTCAAATAAATAAAAATCTTTAAAAATTTTAATAAAACACGTCATGGAGCATAACCACCTTTGTGTCTTTGGTTTACCGACCAACATACTTGCTGCTGCCATGGGGACCCGCGTGAGGGATCTGAGCTGCACTCGCGTCTCAAAGGGCGTCATCTGCATAGTGCTCAAAAGTGCAGACAACAAGAGGAGAAATCCCAACTTTGGTCCAGGTTCCCTGCACTGCCAGGGACAGGTGTGGGGGGCACAGAGCTGGGTGTGGCCACACGTGCTTGCAGTGAGGGTGATGGGCTCCGTACCGTCCCCAGAGCCCCAGCCTGATGGCCACTATGTGATGAGTGGTCCCTTTGGTGACAAGATGTCCCCTGTGCTTATCGGATGGGACCACTCTCCTGGTCACTGTACTTTATCTGTGCATCTGTGTGTGGCTGTGAAGCGATTGCACGTCGGCATGCAGTGAGTGGAGAGAAAGGAAGCTCTCCAGGCGTGGACAGACCAGGAGCTGCCCGGTGTCCTCTCCATCTTGACTTCATCCTGTGGGTGCCCAGCCTGAGCCCATGGACTATGGACCTGAGCTGGGGCAGAGACAGAAGCCTTGTGTGTTCCCATCTGAGTTTGTCTATAACAGAAGGTAATGAGTGTAAACCTCCTTACAAATGGCAGCGAGCTAACAAGGACACCAGCCAGGCCCAGCTAAAGTTCTGGTGGATATTCGCAGAGTACCCCAGGGTTGGAAGCAGAGGAAAAGACTGTGAGGGACCCTGTCCATCATGGGGTCTCCCCGCTTCTCCAGGAGCCAGGGCAGCAACGCGTGACTTCTGACGTGGGGGGTACTGAGGCGCACAGCTCATAGGCTCAGGGGACCGTGGAGGAGACCCCACACTGTGGCTGGCCTGTCTGCAATGAGCCCACACTCTGTAACTTAGAGATGAGAGAGGCACAGGTGGCACTGGCCGTGGCAGGTTGTGAGGGAGGCAGCTCCAGGGTGGAACTGCTGAAGACGGCACGGTCGCTGACCTCCCAACCTGTGTCCCCTGTTCCCACGGTGGGTGCCCAGCGGGAGGCTTGGACCAGCTCCTCCTGCCTAGGGCCCTGGATGCTGTGCAGGTACCAGGAGCTGACGGTGCCAGAGAGAACTCATGGTCTCTGTGATTGGTTACCCCCCCCCCCCCGCATCCAGCCGACTCTCCCTTCACTGTGCCAGACTTGTCACTTCCTGCTGCCTCGTGGTGCCTCCCCGCACAGCATGTGAGTCCCACGTGGCCACGTTTCCCGGCCACTGGCTTCTCATAGGGCTCGCTGGGCAGCGAATCCGCCCTCCCAGCAGCCGGTGCCTCTCGTACATGGAGTCTGAGATGGCCGTCCACTCACGACCTTCCCTGCTGAGGGTGAACCCCGAGCTGCCCGGCGAGGGTCAGGGCCTCCTGGGCACCCCCTGCCTCCAGTCTCTCCGACATCCCTGCCGTGGGACCGTCTCAAGTCTCTGGGTTTGTCCCTTGTTTAGTCTCCCCTGACCATCACACTCCCTTTTGTTACCCACAGCAGAAATTTCCCCCATCAAAAATGAGGTGGAGCTTCTCACGCCACGGCTGAGATGTCCTCTAGCGTGCTGAGCTCGGGCACGGTTGAGCGATTACTGCACCAAGTTTGCCTTCTGGATGATACAAGAGGGGCGCCCGGCCCGTCTCCTTCATTATTGCATTGCCCATTTTTACAAAACACATTTGTCAGGTGAGCAGTAAACCCACCTGTTAAGCAGATCATGCCTCATGGAAGGTGAGCCATAAGAAAATGTAGGAAGCCGTTTGAAACGAAGAATCAGCAGAGTTAAAACAAACTCACGTCCAGCGCATAAGCCTTTCGCCTAATGAACATCACAAGGCGAGATGTGGCCGTCCACGTAAGTGCCAGGTGCCGTGGCAAATGAGCGCTGATGGACAAGAGGGAGTTTGGGTGGCCAGGACCCTCGCTCGTCCGTATGGTGACCCGGCCTCACTTCTTTGCAGGGGACACTCGCTGGGTGGGCCGTGGGGGCTGCGTGTCAGCCACTGACCACCCGTGTAGGGGTGCAGTGTGGGTCAGGGCTGGGCTGCTGCTGAGATCCCTGGTGAACTTGTCTATTGCACGCTTTGCTCTTGGATGTGTGGGCTTTAAATGGCCACCTGTTTAGGACCCAAAGCAGGGTTTGGAGAGTGATGGGGGAGCTGTGTCTACACTCCTGCTGGAATACTGGGCAAAACGCAAGGCTGCCTGGGGAAGCGGGGTGCAGAGCCGCCGGAGCCAGCGGGAGGAGAGGCCCCAGGCAGAAGTGAGACCAGGAAGGAAGAGGGGCGTGCGGCAGCGATGAGAAGGGAAGACGCATGGAAAAGAGCCCAGGGTGCTTTTCCCAAGCCAGCCACGGCGGCGACCCCGTGTTAATTTAAAGGGTCAGTGTCAGGAAATGGAGGGCCGTTCCCCACAGACCCCATTGTGTCCTTGGAGAGGGTTCGTGTCCAAGAACAACAAATTCCTTCACTGTGAATCGTGCATCACCATGAGGCTCTGGCTTCCCGACTTCCTTGGAAGAGTTTCCGAATTGCTGGACCCTAATTTTCAAATGACACAAGGGGTCATCAAAAATGTATGCACGGATTTCTCTCTCTCTCTCTCTCTCTCTCTCTCTCTCTCTCTCTCTCTCTTTTATCTGCACAAGCGTAAGCTTACCGTTGAGTTCGTTTTCCATGAACGTTTTGCAGTGTTCTTGTCCATCCGGGGCACCCACACACGAGCCAGAGTGACAGCAGTCAGGGTGGGGTCGTTGCAGCCACCAGCGTCTGGCTCTGGGTGGCATGGAGTGGTGGTCCCAGTGACGGCTTTGGATGCCGTGTGCTGAGGAGTCGGAGCTACAGGACCGGGCCTGGAGGGCCACACCATACTGCTTGCCGAGAGGTGCCAGGGGGTGATGACGGGGCAGCTGTGGCTCAGTCAGAAGCAGCCTGGACTTGTGCCCGCCCTGGTATCCATGCTGCAGAGGCTTTGGCTAGGAGCTGAGCCGAGGGCCTGGGGCCGAGGGGGTTCCTGGCGGTGGAGAGCTGCTGGGCTAGGTCCTGGAGGACAGCCTCCAGGGACCCCACCCTGGGGCAGGACGGGAGCACATGATGGGCTGACGTCAGGACAGGAGAGTAGCCTGGGTGGAGTTGGGTGCTCAGGACCCAGACCCCAGAACGGGCCGGCATGGGCTTCCCGTGGGCTGGTGCCACCTTGCACAGCACAAAGAGGACTTGGGCCCACGGGGGTTCCCCCGGGGGTTCCCCTGGCTGCCATGCATTGGTAGGCCCCAGCCTGGGGGGGGGGGCATTGTCCCTGGCTGGCTCTGCTGCCATCCTCTTGATGCAGTTTCAGGTTCTACGGTTCCCGTCACCTTCAGCCACCACAGGGTGAAGACAGCACATGGAGAATTCCAGAAAAGCACATTTGTATGTTTTCAGTAACCTGTTCTGTTTGGATCAGTTATTGATGCCCCTGTCCTGTGACGCCCACTCTGTGACTCTCCCTGGGTCACAGGGCTGCACGTGGAGCAGGGCAGGGTCGGCAGAGGCCACTCCCCTCCGGGGCTTCAGGCTTGGGGGTGGCCGGAACACACCCTGTGCAGTGCGGGGATGTGGGGTGCTCTACCCAGGTGACCTGTCGGGGGGACGATCAGCTGCCTTTAGAGACCCTAAGGCAGAGCCCGTTTGACCAAACGTGTTTCCCGGGTGAGCCGAGGACAGACACTGGGTGCCCTCATGTCTTGTCAGATAGAAGCTGCATGGTGTCAAGTGCAGAGATGATGGCAGTAGCTCCGGCTGGTACAGTTTATTCCACATGTGATGTCGCATCTGCTTTAAAAGGTCACAGGTCAACTAGGGACCAAGGGTCAGAGTTATCACCTGCACGTGCAGAGTTAGCCCTGGAGAACTGGTTCTTCCCGGTAGCCGCTCCAGGACGCTGGGTTCCTGGCCGCTCCCCTCCCTCCTCTGCCCCACGGCTCCGCCTCTCCCAGGGCCTGGGCGGGAAGCTCCTTCACCTGGATCAGGGTTCTCATTTTCTCCTGCGGCTTCATTGTCACTGTCATGCATCAGTCACAGCGCCAAGTGCAGGCTTCCATCAGGCCCTGCTCTGCACGCTGCTCCCCACCCCCCAAAACCAGCAGGCGTCACCTGTGCCTTCACGTCTGGCCCGACCAGCGCCAGCCCCTCGTTGTCCCAGCCAGACGGTCACGGGCTCGCCTGAGGGTGGTCCTCCCAGCGGGCTTTGCTCGTGCCCCTCCTGGTGTCCTGTCCAGCGGCCGCCAGCAGGGCCTGACCGCGTGCACTGTGGGCCCCTCCCTCCTTGCCTGCCGTGGCCCCCATCCCGGCGAGGTCCCTAGGTGGGACCTGGGCGGTGGTCCCCGTGAGTCTCCCCCGACCACAGCCCGGTCTCATCAACTGACCGGTGCTGAGAAAAGTCTGCATTTCGTGTTCACAGCCAGGTCCAGTGTGCACACTTCCTTTATTCTCTGCTGCTCCTCTGCGTGAGGCTGCCGGACACCTGTCGCCCCGTGGCTTCCTCCCCACAACCCGAGGCGGGGGGCACCGTCCCTGTCCGCCTTCTCTGAGCAGCCAGGGCCCCTGCCACGTTCGGGGCAGCCAGCAGGGTCCTTCCAGCTCACCCAGGCCTTTCTCCTCCAGAGGAATGTTCTCCAGCATTCTCCGCACTCCCCACCCACTCCTACTTGTTGTGATTTTGTTTTCATTTCACGAATGTTTTGCTTTCTCTGTTAGATTGTAAATATTTTGAAGACAGACGTGTCCTAACTCTCTAACCACAATCCCTATGCTAATTCTGAAAAAAGCATTTCTCTGGTTTATTCAATTTCTTCAGTTTTATGCTTGGCATAACAAAAAATATCTCGTCGTGTTTTCCATGTAAATAGATTTATTAAATAGAGGGACGTGTAAAATGTGGTGGATTATTAGTGCTTAAACGCAGGGACAGCGTGGTGTCGTTGGAGGAATTTTTTGGAAAACCTATCGGATGAAATTCTTGAATTTCAGCGCTCAAGTCCGTCTGTTTCTGGACGCACATAGGTTGCCCCAGTCTCCTGGGAGAGGCAGACCTCTGGAATGGGCCAGCGGATGTGCAAGTGTGGTGAGAACCTGAGGCGCTATGGGCGGGTGAGAGACTGTTATTAGTGGTAGGATTTCCTAACACGAGCGAGAGCCACGGGGAGGAGAGCAGCACGCACGGGCAGATAACGTGCAGACAGCAAGAGCTCATCTCTGCCGGAGCTGCGGCCAGCACGGCGTCCTCTCTCTTTCTCGTCCGATCCTCCTTCTGGGAGTGACGCGTGTTGCCAAGATCCGTGATTTGTGCGAACGAACAGTGCATTTGTTTCCGTGGTCTCGGTGCTTGTTGACGGGGACTGGAACGCGTTTCCACGGCCTGCTGGCAGCCCGCGCTTTATTGCTCTGTGTTGGGAAGTTAGCCGAGCATCGCATGGAATCGACAGCATAGACTGTTGGGGCGCTCTCTATTTTATTCACTGCTTAAAAAGTTGAAGTTAGTTGTTTGCTTAATACCCCAAGCTGATGAGGCATTTCATTATCTCACCACTAATACACTCTAGAAATCGTACTCATTAGAGGACAGAAGGCATTGAAATGTAAACACGTGAATAATTTACACTTTCAACTGGTGTTAAATAAAAAGGTTTTAATCTAGACACAGATCTGACAATAAATATTCATTTCTAATTTCCAGTGAGTAAACTTTATCTCTTTTTAAAAGCCTTTTCACTTGATTTTTTTCCCCTGGAAGAGAATGGCAAATTTGACATGCGCACATCTGGGAATCGATTTCCCTCTGGTCAACACAGCCATGAAGAGCTATTATGAAAATCAAAATTTGAAATAATTGCAAGCGTGGTAATTGGTCATTTTGGGATTGCGGTGTGCTGCGACCCACGAGGCTCACCTTGCTGGTGCAGGCGTCCCGGGGGACACAGCCAGGAGCACAGGAAAGGGGCCGCCTCTGCACCTGCTGCCCTGGCTGGACGCTTGCCAGGCCTGAGAGAGGCGCCCACCCTGCGGGCAGGAGTCAGCGTCCCCTGCCCGGCCCGCACCCCTTGGGCCTGAATGTGAGGAAGAGTCGGGAGCTATGCCTGTGGAAGGACGTGCTTCGGCCACCCCCACATCTGCTGAGTCGGGGCCTGCCTGCGCCCCCAAGGCCATCACAGCCCACAGCTGGCACTGCTCCTACTGGTGGCCCTGCCACGAGTGACGTGGACCATGGCTACTGTTCCATTTGCCCTTTGTTTGTCCATAGGAAACGTTTGGGGTATTTTAGATTTGTTCATTTATTCCTCCGGGCCATTAGCAGGGGGTTGGATGCAGAGAGGAGCAGCTGGGAGGGGAAGTGGTGCCCAGGGGACCTAGCTTCACCTGCTAGGGCGCAGCGCCAGCCCCTCCACTTGTCCTTCTAATTAAAAAAAAACAAAAACCTTTTTTAAAAAGTGCTTATTTGAGAGGCAGAGTTACAGACAGGGAGGGAGAGAGGAGAGAGAGAGGTCTCCTATCCTGGATCCAAGAAGAAGCCTGAGTGTCCAGCTCTGGACGCGATTTCTTGGCAACTCTTAGTTTCGGTGTTGTCCAGCTGTCTCAGCTGACCTGGTTCCCTCCTGCAGAGGCCGGCGGTGCCTCTGCTGGCCAGGCCACTCCTGCCTGGCTCTGTCTCAGCCTGGCTTCACGCACCAAGGAGGCGCTGGCTCTCAGCCCTCCTGCCCTTTGCCCCTTGCTCTCACCAGCACCTGAATTTGCTGCTTTTGTCCATGCCATGACTTCAGCCCCCTCTGCCTGGGGTCAGGCCCTTCCTGGGCCAGGCTTCGGTGATGAGCTGCAGGGTGCTGACTCCCGGCCCACAGTACCCTAAGGCTGGGCTGTGGTCACAGGGACCCAGGAGAGGACTGCACCTTCCCTGAGGCTTTTCCCCCTAAGCATGTGGGTTGCTCGCGTGGCCAAAGAATGTTTCCATTATTTGAGTCATAGCATTTCTGTTCTCAAAACTGTGCAAAACGAATTTCCCAAAGAACTTCTTCTTCTAACTGACAAACTTGTGTCCATATTCCAACACCAGATTATAAACAGATGCAAAGTCTCAGGACATCTCCAGAGGGGCCATTTACAAGACCTCACTCGAAAAGAAAAGCGATGTGTTGCTACCAAGAATTACACCGTTTTCAAGGCTATTCAAGACTGGCGGGTCAAACCCCCATGTAACTGATCAAATGCTGCTGCCGAGGGCCGTTGTGAGTTGCCTAAAGCTGATGAACATACATCAAAAGATCTTTTAATTCAAAAATTGATTATTAAAACCACATTCTCTAAATTCTCCATTGATACTTGTTTTAATAAGTAAAATTGCTTGATCTTTATTTTTGTGCTAAACTCTATTTTCTCAAGCCGAGGGGATACATAATAGAAGTGTGTTGGTCCTAATAGATAAAAACCAGCCGTAATCTTGTGAATCAGCCACAGTCCGCGCAATTAGCAAAGAAGGAATTCTATCCACAGAAGCCACAATGAATCAAAATGGGGACAATGTAAGTAAAAATAATACAGAACCTATAGTAGAAAACTGAAATTTTTCCCCCCAGAAGTCTTGAACAAATAGCCATACTGCATTCTGGATGGACAGACTGGGCGTGGCTGTGTTTGCGCTTTCTGTCTTGGGTTGTGGGGTTTTCAGGACGTTTCAGAGCGTTGTCTGTCTATTCCATCAGCAACTGACGTCTCCGCTGGCGCTGCTGCAGTCACGCACTGTCTCGTGTGGTTTTTAATTTCTCTGCGCTGTTTCCTGAAACCCAAACAAAGAACACGATATGAAACCCAAACAACAAAACGAACAGCAGAGAGACCCTCATTAAACCCCAAAATGTGGGTAGGGGTGCCCCTTTGGCCTCAGCAAAGGCGAAGTGTGTGGGGTGCAGCGCTGAAGGGGTCGTTGGCCGGCCCTGTGCTCTGTGCAAGGAGCAGGCACCTCCCTCTGCCGGTGCAGCTGTGGACGCGGCCAGCTGGGCTGAGAGAAGCCTTCTGAGGCTCCCAGACACTGAGCCCCAGCAGGTGTGTCCGGGGGCTGGAGCCTCACTCTGGAGGGGAGACGCCAGACTGAGCAGAGCAGGTGCGGGAGGGGCAGTGGGGAAGGGCCCTGCGGTGCAGGGGGAGGCTCGAGGCAGCCCTGTCTGGGGAGAATCACCACAGCTGGACCCCAAGCCCCCGGGACCAAGGCCTGCAGCAGGGCAGGAAGCTCTGACCACGCTTGCCCTGGGGCAGCCGAGTGGCTGCTCAGAGGCCACAACCTGGGCCATTCCTGGTAACCGTGGAGCCTGGAGGCCTCACTGCTGTCCCGTCCCGTCAAACCCCATGCAGAGGAAACCTGCTCCTGATACACTAGAAAAAAATGTTCCATTTAAGCAACATAAACATGGATAACCTTAAAAGGAATGTGATTAAACACCAAGTTTTAATTATTTATCTTAAAGTCAGATGACAGAGAGAGAGATATCTTCTATCTGCTGGTTCATCCCTAAGTGGGTGCAATAGCCCAATCTGGGTCCGCCCAAAGCCGGGATCCAGGAACCACACTGGTGTCCCATTTGGGTGGTAGGGGCCCAGGTACTTGAGCCATCATCTGCTACCTTCCCAGGGGCTTGAATAGGAAGCTGCACTGGGTGCAGAACAGCTGGGACTCGGATTGTCACTCTGATGTGGGCAGCCAATGTGGCAGGTGGTAACTTAACCCACTGTGCTGCAACACCGGCTCCCCATGACATACTTGACAAGAGACACAAATATACACTCAAATATATAACACGTAACAGTGACGCACCAGGAAATTCAATGACAGGGATGAAACAATGTATTATTAAAAATTAGCTGAACTTAATAGAGATACTGATTGGAAATTTGAAAGAATAGCACAAAACAGAATTACGAGATCTGAGAAATGGAACAATGCTAAATGGAGGATATGAGACATCAGAAAGGCAGTGACAAAAATCACAAAAATGTAGATGACATAGACATTTCAGAAGTAGAGATTTAACCAGAAGAAAAGCAATAATGAATGTGAACACAGAAGACTCAGGTAAGAAACAGGATATAAAAGAAAAATGTCAAGAAAACATAATGAAAATTTGAAAAGTTGAAAAGAAATGATATGGAAAGAAGACAAAGAAGATCCAAAATACATTTAATTGGTGTCTCCAAAGGTTAAAAATGGAAGTGAAAGAATAAAATAGAACTATCAGTTTTAATCTAATAAAACTTCCCATGGTGCCTTGGTGAGCAAGTTGACCTGTGATGGGAAGTCCCATGGGAGACCCCTCAGACATGCAAGCATCCCTGGAGAATCCAGGGAAAGTCTGAATGACTTAGGATCGAAAGCCAGACGGTCACCAATGTTGTCGGCAGGCAGCACACCTTTAAAGATTACAAAGAAAAGAAAAATGACTGGAGGATTTCACTCCCGAGCCAGCTGTCCTCAAATACGAAGGTAGGGACGCCGGGGTGACTCAGCTGCTGGGAGCCCGTGCGCCTGCCTCCTCTCGGATTCCACTAGAGAACTGGCTCCCGCCCGTCAGATCGCAGTGAGAAAAGTCCAATGTGAGTGTCAGAGAAGCCGTGGAATAGGTGTGGCTGTAGAACTGAGATGGAGAAAGGGCGTAGGGTGGGACACTCCCGTGTCTCCTGCGCCCTGGTGGTGTGGAAACCGTCCACGAAACAACGCAAGTGCCCAGGGGAGAGTGTGGAGAAGCCAGAGGAACCTCACCAGTGGCTCCACACGCATCAGCTAAGAGAAAATAATTCTGCCTGCAGCCGACAAATCAAGCAGTAGAATCCTTCGTATGGGGGCCGGCGCCGTGGCACAGCGAGTTAATCCTCCGTCTTCATTGCCAGCATCCCATATGGGCGCTGCGCTGGCTTGTGTCCCGGCTGCTCCTCTTCTGATCCAGCTCCATGCTGTGGCCTGGGAAAGCAGTGGAAGTTTGCCCAGGTGCCTGGGCCCCTGCTCCCACATGGGAGACCAGGAGAAGCTCCTGGCCCCTGGGTTCAGATTGGCGTAGCTCCGGCCATTGCAGCCACTGGGGGAGTGAACCAGTGGATGGAAGACCTCTCTCTCTGTCTCTCCCTCTCAACTGTCTGTAGCTCTGCCTCTCAAATAAATAAATAAAATATTTTCTTTTAAAGAATCCTTCGTATGTCAGCAGTACAGAGATGACACCAACACCGGTGTCCAGTAGCAGGAGGTGAGGAAGAGGAGGCGGAGGGCAAGAAAGTTGCTGGCTAACGTCTGTTCCCAACAGAGAGCCGGCATACTGGGTAAAATTTAAACACAGAAAATGGTTGGATTTTCTCACTCCTCACACGTACAATACAAGTTATGCGTTTGTAAGATAAGTCATGTTGCTTTCTTTTTTGAAAACATTTATTTGAAAGATAAAGCTACAGAGAGCAGGAGACAGAGAGAGCTTCCATCCTCTGGTTCACTCCACAGGGGGCCGGGCCCGGCTGAAGCCAGGAGCTGCTTCTGGGTCTCCCACATGGGTTCAGGGGCTGAAGCACGTGGGCCATCTGCTGCTTTTCCCAGGCCATTAACAGGGAGCTGGATTGGAAATGGAGCAGCCGGGACACGAACCGGGGCCCATATGGGATGCTGGCCTTGTAGGTGGCAGCTTAACCCATTAGGCCACAACGCTGGCTCCAGTCATTTTGTTTTCTACCGGGTACCTTAGGGCCTGATTCTCTTGCAAAGTCTGGATTGAGATTGCTGATAAACATAATCAAAGGAGAGACCAAGGCTACTACACAAAGATATTGGTAACAAAAGAAGCAGTATAAGAAACATCTAAGCCTTCCCAAACACAACAATAAATTTCTTCTAAATTTTTCCTGACATCTGTCATCTCATTCCAGACATCCCATAACTTCCGTCTGTTCCTCCATTTCATTATACAGGATCCTGAAGAGAAAGGTCCCATAGTAGAAGGCTTTGTGTGCACGTGGGTGTGTATTACAACATGTACACACACGCGTGTGTCTACAAGCGTGTAAGTAACCACACGTGTCTAGAGCACTATGTGAGGGACACAGCAGTAAACACAGGAACTCTGCCTTTCAAATCAAATCTTTTTTAAAAATTGTAACAGGTGTCTGAGTGGTTAACAAAGGGAAAATCATCTCAGCGCTGTGTCCAAGACATGCACCTGCCGCACGTCCTTGAGCTAGGGAAATAGAGGGCTGGGCAGAGCAGGCACTCACAGAGAGCAGGGGCTGCGTTTGTGTAATAGATAAGGTGGGACTCAGACCAACAGCGTTAACGGGGAAAAAGGAGGACATACGTTACAATGCTGAAAGCCACAATTCACAGTGAAGGTGTGCTAATTATGAGTTACCTACGCACTAGATCACGCAGAAGCAGCCTCACATACGAAACAGAAACCACAGGAGACCAGAGAAGAAAGAAAGACACACTAGCACAGGAGAGAGAGGGACTGATGGGACCCCAGGTCTGGGCCAGAGGCGGCTGCAAGCGGAGGGAGTGGCTGCCACAGTATGCATAGGACTGTATGCAGCAGGCTTCAACAGTGACCTGTGGGGGAGGGCATGGTGGCGTGTGGGATGAGCCGCCCTGGGGACGCCTGCAGCCCGTATCCGGTGCTGGTTCGAGTCCCAGCTGCTCCCAGCCAATCCAGCTCTCTGTGAGTGCCCTTGGGAAGCAGCAGGTGATGGCTCAAGTACTTCAGTCCATGCCGGCTGTGTAGAAAACCCAAATGGAGTTCCTAGCTCCTGGTGTTGGCCTGGTCCAGCCCTGGCTGTGTGGCCATTTGAGGAATGAACCAGCGGATGGAAGATAGATATTTCTCTCTCTCTCTCTCTGCTTTTCAAGTAAATAGATAAATCTTTTTAAAATGTAGTGAATATGGGAGATTTGGTAGCTATAAATCAAATTCTGTACCCCATAATAGGGAACACACCTTCTTCTCCAGTACATATTTACAAAAAATGGACCATATACTTGTATCAGGCTACAATGAAAACCTCGATACATTCCAAAAAATGTAAGTCAAACAAACCACCCTCACAGATTAAATGCAATAAAAATAGGAATTATTCAGAAAATAAAACACAAACGGGCACTGCAACCTGAAGAAACAAACCCATCTATTTAAAAACTCTTAGGTCAAAGGGAAAATCAACAAAATGGCAGAATTTCTAAAATTGTAATAAGGAAAATGTAGTGTATCAGAGGCTGTGGGATACATCTAGACTTAAAGAATCATATTATTATGTAGCTGTATCACCAGAAATGGAAATAAATGAATTATATCTTAGGAAACTTCAAAAAAATCATTGAAAATAGAATTAAAAGATGAGTTCATTTTTGGTGCAAAAGCTTTGGAATATGAACATATGAGTGGTCTTGAATTCCACCAAAAACGTCCATTATAAAAACTCAGTCATGGATTTAAATATCTCTTGCACCAAAATAAACATCTCTTAAACCAGTTTTCCACAAACTGTTTGAAATACTCGCATATAGAACCCAAAAGGTAGACATGACCAGATGGAGCCAACAGCAATTCATAAAGTGCCTGGCGTTCTGGAGTTGGGTAGGGAGACACAGGCGCCCTCTGCATCGCGGGCGTGGTGGGAGCTGAGGGAGCTGGGTCTGCGTGTTCGGAGACTTTTCCCTTTCTCTTGTAGATACTGGTGCTTGCCAGTTTTGTGCATTTTCTCTAGCCAATTGTAGAACTCTCAGAATTTTGCAAAAACAATCCTGTCCATTTAATCAGAAGTTATTTTAAATTTATTGGTCCAAAGTTGCTCGCTGTATTATCTCAGGAATTGGCACCGTGCGTGCAGTTGTGTGGTTTTATGATTACTAAGGTTCTTTGTTTCCTTTCTTGTTCCTTGAGCAGACTTTCAAAGTCTTGGCTAACTTTATTGGTCTTTTCCAAGAATACTTTTGTCTCTGCTGTTCAAATCTACTCTGAGTGTTGACGTGTTTTATACTTTGTTAATTACTTCTTAACTTTCTCCTTTTCGTGTTGTGAAAACAAAACACAGGGAAAGTGAGAAACAAAAGACCAGCCTCACTCTGTGCCTGGCTACGAACTTGGACTTCCCAACACCCAGGACTTCCTACCAGCCTCTTCCCCTCTCCAGAGGAAACGGGTTTTCTGACTTCTGCGATAACTTCTTTGCTTTTGTCCACGCTCCTAGACAGTATAGTTTAATTGCTCCTGATTTTGATTTTGTTTTCCTTTTTTTGAACTTTGGGCTTGGCGTCATCCTGGTGTCTCCTTTTATCCTTCCCAGGTTTGACTCAGCATCGCTGTGTGCTGGTTTGCTTCTGGTCTTCAACTCTAGAAATCACAGTGGATTTGTCTGCTCTGTGGAAGTTTTGCTGTTTGACCACTCTGCGTGGTGTGGCTCTGTGCTCTCTCGTTCCTTGTCCCGGTGGGGATGTGTGCGTGAGCTTCTCCAGGGTCTTTACCTCCAACGAGAGCTAAAGATGGACCACTGGGCCCTGTTTCTGTTTCAGCCTCCTAAGTGACGCCAGTGGGATCTCAACACAGGTGGCCCCTGGCTCCCAAGACACCTGCCAATCCCCCAACTAGGATGGCAGTGATTCTAGTGTTGGGGGCTTGGCTGATCTCTCTGAGAGCCTGCACTGGCATTTGCTACGTTATTGATAATTCTTCCATTCAGTTAAGGAGCTTCAAAGTTCTCCACTGTTTTTGGTTGATTTTAGGGGAAGGGTTGGTCCAGATAACTTCATGTGTGATTCTAGAAATAGGAGTCTGCTTCCATCGGTAAGGATTTCTTTTTCCTATTTACTTGAGAGCTGCTGAGTTATCTTTCTGACTTCTTGAACCGAATGCTTAGTTCCTTTACTTTTAGTCTTTTTTTCTCCAAAAATGTGCTCAAAGCTTCACATATCCTCTGAGGGCTGTTTTGCCTGTGCCCACGGCTTGGGATGTGGAATATTCTCATTTTTAAGCTATTTTCTCTTGCATTCATGAGTTTTTCAGAGCTTCTGCCCCATATTTTTGAGTAGGTTGACGTTTTGGGGCCATCTTTCTGTTATTCATTTCTAGTTCTGTTGCTTTGGGTTTAGAACATGCGTTTTCTGTGATTTCTACTTCTGTGCAATCTATGGAGTTTTCTTTATGCATTAAAACAGTGGAAATATTTTCAAGTAAACCTTCCACAAGTGTGTAAAAAAAAGCATAAATTCACGGACAAAGCTCTCTTTGTGGGTTTTCAGTCAAGCATTTAAGTTTATTTATTTTTTTTTACAAAGATTTATTTATTTATTTGCAAGTCAGAGTTACACAGAGAGGGAGAGAGGAAGGGGGAGGGGGAGGGGGAGGGGGAGGTCTTCCATCTGCTGGTTCACTCCCCAGTTGACCGCAAAGGCTGGACTGGGCTGATCTGAAACCAGGAGCCAGGAGCTTCCTCTGCGTCTCCCACGTGGGTGCAAGGGCCCAAGCACTTGGGCCATCTTCTACTGCTTTCCCAGGCCACAGCAGAGAGCTGGATTGGAAGAGGAGCAGCCGGGACATGAACCAGCGCCCATATGGGATGCTGGCGCTTCAGGCCAGGGCATTAACTCACTGTGCCACAGGCACGGCCCCTAAGTTGATTTTCTAATTTTCTGTCTTACTCCTTTGTCCCTTTGCCATTTTTCAGGTCCCTTAACGTTCTCACCCTGTGGCTGCTTCTTCAGCTTTAATATTCTGTCACATATTTACACTTTGTATTTATTCCATTAGAGTACTTACATGTTTACATACTTTATGCATTTGACAATGGACTATAAGTCTGTCCTGCATGCTTTTTTATGTATTTTAATGTTGCATTGTTCCATGTGTAGAGCTGACAGTGTTAACCAGGAAGGACTGCCCCCCCCCCTTTTTAACTTTTATTTAATAAATTTAAATTTCCAAAGTACAACTTCTGGATTATAGTGGCTTTTTCCCCCTATAACCTCCCTCCCACCCACAACCATCCCATCTCCCACTTCCTCTCCCATCCCATTCACATCAAGATTCATTTTCAATTATCTTTACCCAGAAGAAGATCAATTTAGTATATACTAAGTAAAGATTTCAACAGTTTGCACCCACACAGAAATACAAAGTATAAAGTACTATTTGAGTACTAATTATGCCATTAATTCACATAGTACAACACATTAAGGACAGAGATCCTACATGGGGAGTATGTGCACAGTGACTACTGTTGTTGATTTAACAATTGACACTCTTATTGATGACGTCAGTAATCACCTTAGGTTCTTGTCATGAGCTGCCAAAGCTATGGAAGCCTCTTGAGTTCGCCAACTCTGGTCTTATTTAGACAAGGCCATAGTCAAAGTGGAAGTTCTCTCCTCCCTTTGGAGAAAGGTACCTCCTTTGATGGCCTGTTCTTTCCGCTGGGATCTCACTCACAGGGCTCTTTCATTTAGGAATTTTTTTTTTTTTTTTGCCACAGTGTCCTGGCTTTCCATGCCTGAAATACTCTAATGAGCTTTTTAGCTGGATCCGAATGCCTTAAGGGCTGATTCTGAGGCCAGAGTGCTGTTTAGGACATCTGCCATTCTATGAGTGCTGTGTATCCTACTTCCCATGTTGGATCGTTCTCTCCTTTTTAATTCTATCAGTATTGGCAGACACTAGTCTTGTTTATGTGATCCCTTTGACTCTTAATCCTATCATTATGATCAATTATGAATTTAAACTGATCACCTGAACTAGTGATATGGCATTGGTACATGCCACCTCGATGGGATTGAACTGGAATCCCCTGGCACGTTTCTAGCTCTACCATTAGGGGTAAGTGTGTGTGTGTGTTTTGGATGTGTGCACGGTGTGTGTGCATGTGTTTGGGATGTGTGCACAGTGTGTGTGTTTTGGATGTGTGCACAGTGTGTGTGTGTTTTGGATGTGTGCACAGTGTGTGTGTTTTGGATGTGTGCACAGTGTGTGTGCATGTGTTTGGGATGTGTGCACAGTGTGTGTGTGTTTGGGATGTGTGCACAGTGTGTGTGTGTGTTTTGGATGTGTGCACAGTGTGTGTGTTTTGGATGTGTGCACAGTGTGTGTGTGTTTGGGATCTGTATACAGTGTGTGTGTGTGTTTGGGATGTGCGCCCAGTGTGTGTGCGTGTTTTGGATGTGTGCACAGTGTGTGTGTGTTTGGGATGTGTGCACAGTGTGTGTGCATGTGTTTGGGAGGTGTGCACAGTGTGTGTGTGGGATGTGTGCACAGTTTGTGTGTGTGTGTGTTTTGGACACATGCACAGTGTGTGTGTGTTTTAGATGTGTGCACAGTGTGTGTGTGTGTTTGGGATGTGTGCACAGTGTGTGTGCGTGTGTTTGGGAAGCATCGACAGAAGAGCTTCCCCGGGGTACTGCACTGCAGCCTTGGCACTGTGGCAGATTTCACCACTCTTCTGGGCTCTCACGTGGGTGTACGGTAGCCCGATCACCTCTCATAGGAGAGCAAACCAGTCCACTTCATTTCTGTGAGCCCAGTTGGCACAGAATCCTAATTCTTCTTGCAAAGGTGGTTTTTCCACAGCTCAGCATAGCCCGGAGAGAGTGGGGGCGATCTGGTTCAAGGCGCCTTGGCCCTGTCTCCTTGACCCAGTCTCCCTGGGTGCCCAATGTGCTGGGGTGATGCTCTGTGGGCTGCAGGCGACGGCTCTGAGCCCTGGCAGCTCAGGCGCTGCCCCGGGACATGAGGTGTCCTAGTGTGCGTCTCCCGTCACTGCTGGACGGCTGTCCCCGACCCCAGTCTGAAATAGTTTCCACTCTCTTCAAGTTGCCTGTTTCTTATTGATCAATAGAATCCCTGGTATGGTCTCTGGGCACCTCCTGTGCCGTCTCCTAGGCCCACTGCCCTGTTGCTAAGAGCACATGGAGTCCTGTGCGGCTCACCTTTCCTGGTGATTTTTCCAGTACTTCCCCACCCATCATTCATTCGTCATTCATTCGTTCTACAAATTCACTGGGAGAAAAATTCTCTCATGGAATTTACAGCTGAAAGATGTCGAAAATAAGGTCCTTCTAAAACAAAAATCTGCCTGTTTACTGGATCACTTTTGTGCGTTGGAGTTGCCCTTGCTCCATCGAGTGCTGCTGACCGCCTGGGTGTGACTTAGCCGAAGGGCACAGCTGCTGCTGGGGACGAGAGACCACTCTGCAGAGCCACTCTGCCCTGGGCTCTGTGGGTCTCCCCGCTAGGTGGAGAGGCCGTCAGTCCACACGGCTTTTGGACAGGGAAAGTGTCCCCACTGTTCTTTTCTTCTCCGCCAGTTTCCAGGCTGTCCTTGGATATTTGGTTTGGATATGAATTTTAGGGCTGTCGGCTGGGTGCACAGCACCACGGCTGCGCCGGCTGCGTTTGTGCTGGTCTTGCCGGCGTTCCCCCTGTGCCCAGCCTTCTCTGCCCCGACAAGGTGTACTTCCATACAGGGCTTTTATGTCACCTAGTTTATACTGGTGGTTCTGAACAATTTTTGTTCATTTTATCCTGAATTATGCATTCTTATTTGCTCTTATGAAAGCAATTTTCTCCCATTATGTCGTCTAATTGATTAGAATGACTTTTCCTATGCATTTCACTCAAATTAACTGTACGAGTTGTTATGTATGTGATCACTTGCAGAGAATGATTTTGTTGATTATAAACTTTCTTTTCTACGTTTGCCATCACACTGCACTGGGAAAATCTTGCAGAGCCACTGGAAATCAGTCCCAGCAATAACCCTTGTCTTTGCCTTCAACCTGATTTTAACAGGAGTGAAGCCAGTCTTTTTGCATCACTGCAATGTCGTCGTCTACAATGATGCTGACGTCTGTCTGGTCCACGTGGAGAGGGGGAGGCAGTTCAATAAGTCACAGCGCTTGCACGTCCAGGGTGATCCTTACTTACCATGAAGGTGGCCTGACCGCGTGGTGACCACGTGAGAGCGTGCCGCCCTTTGCTGCCCCCGGAGCCACCACTGTCGCACACTCAGACACGGGAAGCTGGGTGCCGGCTCTGGAGGTGGAGGTCTCCTCCCTGAGACCTCTGCCCATGCAGTGGTGTTTGGCAGCTGCAGAGAGCTGTGCAGGAGCCACAGAGCTGAGGTGTGGTCTTTGGTCTGCCCGCATTCAGCTCCCCTCAGTTGCACGCCCCGGCGTCTTTGGGCTAACAGCACAGGGAGGCCTCTGACATTCAGTTTCCACAGAGTGCGTTTTTGTTTTTCTTTTTTTTTTTTTTCTAGATGTTTTGGTTCATCTGAATTTTAATTAAGGCAGCGAGAATGCTTGGATTATTTTCTTTCTGAAGTTATTTTCCAGATAAATACCGGGCCTACTTTAGGCGTAAAACTTGGGTTTTGAGGCACACGCCTTGTATGCGAGCGTACTCCAATGGTTACTGCCGAGGGACACACCGGCAAGCTCATCATCTCACATGGAATTGGAAAAATACAAAAGTCTTGAATGTCTGGGTTTCAGAATTGCAGAAAGGGATTGTGGGTGTGTTAACGTTTCTGAGACAGGCAAGGCATCCCCGGTTTCTCAGCCATGGAGTCTTCTTAAGCCCTGGGCTGGGCGATGGAAGCAGGGCTGAGCTGGACCCCTGTCTTCCCCGCGCAGTGCTCTGAGAGCCCCTGGAGACCCTACGTGCTGCTGCCGCGTCCTCCATGAGGCACCGTGTGCAGGATCGAGGCCCCCCCCCCCAGGTGGACACCGTGCTGGATGCGGGGGAGGCAGCACCGCCCCTGCCCTTCCATCCACAGGCAGCCGCACGACCTGCCGGGAAGTGCCTGTGACTGCCCACGGTGAGCCTTCTCAGGCACTTGTTAGATTGCTTTGCTCTTCTTAATGCAATTTTTCAGCAACTCAACATATTTGTCCTTGAGCAATTTGGACACCGGTCCATGTTTGTAAAGAAAATATTCCCGGAAGAGTCTCTGGAGAGAGACGGAGTGTGCGGCCATTTCGGGATGGAGCAGGCGGCGGCCATCAAGGCCTCGTGCGTTTCCTGCCCTGTCACCTGTGCAGTGCATTGCATGCCACTTTCCATGTTGGTAAGCAGGTCGCTCCTTGGCTTAAAAATGAGGCCCAAGCTCCCCAGCTTCTTGGTCGAACCAATAAAGCTGGCAACAATAAAAAGAAACAATGCATAATGTTCATTATACTGCCGTGTGGGGAGTTTGTTTAAGACTTGGGCCCTAAATGGTTTTTAATCCCAGGACGACCTGATTGTGATAACGGGAGAGCGGCAGGCCAGCCGTCCGTTATAAAATCATTGCAAATACGAGCAGAATAAAAAATGGTTAAAGGGATCTTGTTACAGATTCTGTTTATTCCGTGAGGATTTGAGGCAAGCAAATAGGCAATGATTCTGTTTGGGACTTGTTCTTGAAAGATTACCTTTTATGTAGGTGAGTCAAAAGGTTAAAGAAGTAAACAGAATTTAAATACAGCCAGTTTTCGTAATTTTTCTATTGTTTGACTTAACTCCTTCCTAACGTAATAAAAAAAAGAAAAAAAAAAAACGCAGCCTGCAGGACCTGGCCAAGGATAAAGAATCCTTAAGATGGAAAAGCTGTGAAATCTTGCTAGGGCTTATCTATAAAATATCATTTTGATTTTGAGTCTAGAAAAGTGCTTTGCTTCTCAAATGACCATAAATCTCCAGAAGTCCAATAGTGACTTCGGCCAGCTCGTGCCTGAGCGAACGGCATTGCCACGTTATGAGGCCCTGATTAAGGCATCGGGGAGAGGGTGAGGGTGGTCCTGGACTTGATTTTGGCACCGTGCAGAGCTCAATGCTGCCGCAATTATTGGTTTTCTGAAATATGTTGCTATGCATTATTCTGATCAGATTACTTCCCTTGCACAATTCTCTGGTGAGGATGAGGACAATAGCACAAAATAAATCTCTCTCGGAAATTTAATCTCCGTGTCTGTACCCTGTTAAGGACAACAGCTCCGGTTCTCTGATAAGGAGCCGGAGATCTTCCCTAACGGAGGGCTTTTGTGTTTTAATTATCTGTACTGGAAATTCACAAACAGGCAAATGATGACATCGCTGATGGTTATGTAAGGGATAGGGTGTCGAAACACAGCTCTTGTTCCCACAAGCCACCGGTGGCGAAATCCTAATTCCTTTTATAAAAAATTCTACGGTTGATTGGGCTGGGGTGGTCGATCCGAAGGGTCACCCTTTTGCCTCCTATAAGTTTCCAGGGTAATTCTTTCTAGAACCTTCAGAGAGAGTGGTGGCTGGGCTCAGGGAACCGCCCTGGGACCCGGAGGCTCCCACGGAAAGGGGCCAAGCAGCTCTCTCTGGGCGTCAACTTTCTCCCAGGCAGGAAAACCCGGAATATTTGTGCCGTGTTTAGCAGAGGGGCCCTGCCTCTTGCTCCTTGAACTGTGGGGCAGGAGTGAACATGAGTGATGGTGGGAAGAGGGCCTGTAAAAATAGGACCAGGCTCCCAGCTGAAGCCAGTGGCCGGGCAGGATTTCCTAAGACCCTCTCAGGAGAGCGGCCAGAAAAAAGTGCCCGCAGGACGTGGGAGCCGCAGAGCAGCGGACGGGCTCCGAGTGCCCTGCTCGGGCGGAAACGGCCCACCTTGAAGCCCCACTTTCCTCTTTCTAGGAACGGCATTGTCCGAGCGTGGCCGGCCCTGCTCGTGTGGGTGTGGACCGCTTGGAGCAGACTCACATCCTGGGGAAGTATCCAGGAAATGTTTATTCTGTATTTCAAAATTAGCTTTAAAAAAAAAAAGATAAAAGAAAGACACGTTCATTCTTAAAGCAGAGTACAAAATAGGTTACATTAAAAGCTGACCCCTCCCCTCTGGCTCCCTCATCCCCGTTACCCACAGCTGTCCCAGGCCTGTCCCAGGGGCTGCCAAGGGGCCACTAGCTGCTGCCCACGCTGCTCTGAGCCTTGCTCGGCTTCACCTGACGGCTCCTGGATCCCAGATGCTCACGTCTCGTCCACCTGGGAGAGGTGGCTGTGGGGTCTGGTTTTCCGCCATTGTACACGAAGGCGAGGCAGGCAGGAGGACGTGGCTGTGGCCGGGACTCAGCTCGCAAACGACCCTCGCCCCTGCCATGCTGCTTGGCCCTCCGAGCCGGGTTCCTTCTGAGTGAGGGCGAGGTACCAAGAAGCTGCACCCGTAGCTATGGAGGTCACTCAGGCACAGGAGCAGAGGCACAGGGCAGGCAGGGAGTGGGCGCTGCAGGCTGACCTGAGCACCTTGGCAAGCTGGGTCCAGATGCGGGCACTGGATGCTTTAAGACATGCTTCCCAGTGTCCCTGCCGGGTGGCGGGACAGCAGCCTAAGTCCTGCTGTCCCCACAAGGCCCGGGTTCCTCTGTCCCGAACGGGGCTTTACCACACAGGTCCTCTGTCCAGAATGAGGCTTTAACACCAGGCAAACCTTTGCCAATCTGCAGGTGGAAGTGGTGCCTTTCAGCTTTGATTTGCATTTACTTACTTCTGGTTTTTTCATATCTTCTAGAGATTATTTATTTATTTATTTGAAAGAGAGGCGGGGGGCGGGAGAAAGAGAGAGAGAGAAGTGTCTCCCATCTGCTAATTCACTCCCAAATGGCCTCAACAGCCTGGTCTGGACCAGGCTGAAGCCAGGAGCCAGGAGCTTCCTTCAGGTCTCCCACGTGGGTGCAGGGGCCAAACACTTGGGCATCCTCCACTGCTTTCCCAGGCCACCAGCAGGGAGCTGGATGGGAAGAGGAGCAGCCGGGACTCGAACCGCCGCCCATCACGGGTGGTGGCTTGCCCAGGAACAGCTCCTCTTTATTGCGTTTCTTCTGCACAGCCCGTTCCTGTCCTGAAACATTTTGTTGGGTTGATGAAACGAAAAAGAACAAACAGCTGGGTGAGAATCAGGGAAAGTCCCTTCTTAGCTGTCGTGGTTGTCAGCGTCTCCCCGAGATCTGCATTTCTTTTTTGATTTAGACTGTGGAGTTTTTGCCTCACAGAATTTTACTTGGTAGAGTTATTGGCTTTATTTCGTCTGGGGTTTTAGACACCATCATAACCATTTCCGGTTTGCTAGCAAATCCATGGCTTTTCAGAACTGCCATGCTTCCATTTAGAAAGGTAAGGTTTGGTCCAGGCGAATTTCTCTTTTGTGTAACAGGTGGAAGCAGCCATCATCCCCCCAGCCACCCCACTCCCGCCTTGGCAGTGTCTTGTCCAAAGACAGTTTATCGTCCATCTTTCTCTCAACCGTTTTAAATGGCTACATTCCATGTTATAATACAAAAATTTCTTCATTTATTCTATTTCTGGATTCTGTTGCATGTATTTACCTAAGCATTCCTATGTCTGTCTCTGGCTGCCTTTTTATTTTTAGTGTCTTTTTAAACATTTATTTATTTTATTAGAAAGGCAGAGAGAGAGAGAGAGCACAAAAGAGAGAGAGCTATCTGTCGTCTGCCACTTCACTCACCCACAGCTGGGGCTGGGTCAGCCCAAAGCCAGGAGCCAGAAGCTCAGCCCAGGTCTCCCGCGTGGGGCAGTGGAGCCGCCACCTGCTGCCTCCCAGGGGCGCTGGACTGGAGCCTGGCGCTCTCACCCCACTTCCTGACTGTGGTGTGGGCGCCCACGCAGTGCCCACGGGTAACCATCGCTCCCATGCCTGCCCCTGGATTACGTTCTCTTTAATGGTTTGAAACATTGAGTTTTCTTTCTTTTAGTGTCTAGTCCTATGAAGTTTAGTATGTTGAGCATAATATTTCAAATTGCTTTAAACGTAGCTTTATAGAGATTAAATAATAGATTGCTCTTTTAAAACTGTTTCTTCACTATCTTTGTTTTTATCTTTATTTCATGATAATTTTGTCAAAATTTCTGGTGTTCCTTATTTTAATTCATTACTTGTTGGATGACTGATGTCTTCTCTCCACCAGTGTGTTTTCTTCTTCTTCTTCTTCTTCTTCTTCTTCTTCTTCTTCTTCTTCTTCTTCGACAGGCAGAGTGGACAGTGAGAGAGAGAGAGACAGAGAGAAAGGTCTTCCTTTTGCCATTGGTTCACCCTCCAATGGCCGCCGCGGCTGGTGCGCTGTGGCCAGCATACCACGCTGATCCTATGGCAGGAGCCAGGTACTTATCCTGCTCTCCCATGGAGTGCAGGGCCCAAGCACTTGGGCCATCCTCCACTGCACTCCCTGGCCACAGCAGAGGGCTGGCCTGGAAGAGGGGCAACCGGGACAGAATCCGGCGCCCCGACCGGGACTAGAACCCGGTGTGCCGGCGCCGCAAGGCGGAGGATTAGCCTAGTGAGCTGCGGCGCCGGCGTGTTTCCTTCTGTTTATTCAAATCTCCGTGCTGCCCTTCGGGTTCAGTGTTTTCTCCACTGTGGCTCTGCCTGGTTCTCAAGTCCACGCCTAAGAACTTGGTCGGTTTCTTGCTGCTGTGTGGGAAATCCTCCTCCAGTATACATCTCATCCACATACTTATGAGAGGAGCTATGGATTCTTGAGAAGCAATTCAGCCAATTACTGCTCATTTCCTCTGTAGTTTGTGGCACTTCAGGTTTGTTTTTCCAGAGGCGCTCCACGATTTGTATTTTGCTAATTTGTATCATGGTCTCTTTTACATCCTTCTTCCTACTTGTCTTTGTCTACTTTTTTAAAAAAAATAATTACCTATTTGAGAGATAGAGACACAGAGTTCCTGCCTGTTCACTCCCCAAATGCCTGCGATGGCCAGCACTGGGCTGGGCTGAGGCTGGTAGCTGACCACTCAATCCAGGTCTCCCGGTCGGGTGACAGGAACGGAGCGACTTGAGTGGTCACCTGATGGCTCCCGGAGCTGCACCAGCAGGAGGCTGGGAGGGCAGCCCGGGAGGGGGCTCGAGGGCTCCACCAAGGCCCGTTAGGCAACTTCCTGAGTTTGGGGATTTTGTACATTTTTTCAGGTCTTGCCGCTCATATGTTATTTTTATTGCTCAATTCTAAATGTTTTTATGTTTCGATAAATTATAGATACATAGTAAGGGTAGTAATAAGGACATAATATGTGATTACATTTTCCCTTGCCTTTTTATTTCTTAAGTCTTGCCTTTGTTTGACTTCTCAAGTTTTCATTTCCCGGTTCTGGTGGTTTCTCAACATTCCCTTGCTGTCCCTTTAATAGTAGCTGCCTAAATGTCCTCTGCCTGCTTCTACCTTCTCTAGAAACCACGAGGGCTTCAGAGGAACAGCCGGGGCGAATCTCTCAGCAAGGGGCCAGTGTGCGTCGGTGTTAGTGATTATCGCTCCAAGCAACACCATCGGAAACAAGGGTCCCTCAAAACACTGGTGGGCAAATGGGATTTAAAACGTGTATTTTGGTGCAAAATGATTCAAATCTATGTATAGTTTTTTCATAATACATATTTTCTATGAACTTTTTGAAATCCTTTTTTCAATTTACCACTTTAACCACTTAAAATGTATATTTGTTTATTTTCATTATTTTTTTTTGAGAGGCAGAGTTAGACAGTGAGAGACAGAGAGTAAGGTCTTCCTTTGTCCGTTGGTTCACCCCCCAGGTGGCAGCTACGGCCCGTGTGTTGCAACCGGCGCACTGCACTGATCTGAAGGCAGGAGCCAGGTGCTTCTCCTGGTCTCCCATGCGGGTGCAGGGCCCAAGCATCTGGGCCATCCTCCACTGCACTCCCCGGCCACAGCAGAGAGCTGGCCTGGAAGAGGGGCAACCGGGACAGAATCCGGCACCCCGACCGGGACTAGAACCCAGTGTGCCAGTGCCGCAAGGTGGAGGATTAGCCTAGTGAGCCATGGTGCCAGCCTATTTTCATTATTTAAAAGGCAGAAGAAACAGAGATTGGGGGGGGGGAGATCTTCCATCTGTTGGTTCACTCCCCAAATGCCCACACTAGGCAGGACTGGGCTGGGCTGAACCTAGGAGCCCAGAACTCCATCCAGGTCACCCATGTGGGTAGCAGAGACCCAAGTTCTTGAGCCATCATCTGCAACTTCTCCGGATGCATTAGCAAGAAACTGGATTGGAAGTAGAGTAGCCCGGACTTGAACCGGCACTGTGATGCGGTTCATGTGCCTCCCACGAGGCAGCTCAACCTGCTGTGCATGACATCCATCCTTTGAAGACCTTTGTGCTGTCTGTTTTCTTGACTTGAGGGGTGTGTGTGTGCGTGCGCGTGTGCCCACGTGCCTGTACACACAATTTTAGGATGAATCTAATCCATTTGTTATTAAGGGTTTTTATTTAATTGGAAAAGAACTTTAAGGTGTATGGAGTTTAATGTTGACACTGGTTTATCCTCTCTCCTGTCTATTGGTATGTGAGTGACATCAGTGGATTTCCTGTGCTGTCATCTGTAGGGCAGTGACTGAAGTCACATCTATTCTTTACTCGTTCTTGCAGGATCCATTTCCCACACAGAACCTCGTGCTGTCCTAGGCGATGGCAGCAAGCAAAGGGAGAGTCTGTCCTGCCGAGCCGCCGCGTGGACAACAGGAGGGCTGGAGGTGGGGAGCACTTGGAGGAAGTGGGGGGGGAACCTGGACGAAACCTCGGAGAGACGCAGGCGGAGCTCTGAGCGGGGCACTGGGCTCCGAGCCCGAGCTCCTGGGCTCCTTGCTGGGCCATCTCTCTTGCTGACAGCTAAGGGTCTTTTGCAAATCAGCACACTCTCTCGCTTTCAACCATTCTCTGTGGCCTTTTGTTTATTTCTGAAATCATATTTACTTATTTAAAAGGCAAAAAGAGAAAGAGGGACAAAAAGAAACCTTCCATGCACTGATTCACTCTCCAAATGCCTGCAACAGCCAGGGCTGGGCCAGGCTGGGGACAGGAGGCAACTCGGTCCAGGTCTCCCACGGGGTGGCCCGGACCCAGCTACTTGAGTAACCACTTCTGCCTCCCGGTGTGTGTTAGCAGGAAGCTGGACTTGGAAGTGAAGCCAGTAGTCCAATCCAGGTCCTCTGGTATGGGAGGTGGGTGTTCCAGTGTCTTAAACACTGCACCAATGTCTGCCTCTTGGTACCTCGATTTTTATAAAGATGAGGAATGGGATGGTTGTGGGTGGGAGGGAGGTTATGGGGGAAAAAGCCACAACAATGCAACAGTTGTACTTTGTAAATTTATATTTATTAAATAAAAAAGATTTATTTTTATTTATTTGAAATGCAGATTTTCAGAGAAAGAGAGAGAGAGATTGAGCTTCCACCTGCTCGTTCACTTCCCATACGGCCGCAAGAGCCAGGGCTGGGCCAGACTGAAGCCAGGAACCAGGAGCTTCTTCCAGGTCTCTCACGCAAGTGGCAGAGGCCCAGGACTCGGGTTTCCTCTGCTGCTTTCCCAGCACAGCAGCAGGGAGCTGAGCCGGAAGTGGAGCAGCTTGAACTGTCACCCATAAGGCATTGCAGGTGGCTGTTTAACCCATTATGCCACAATGCTGGCCCCTGCCTCTTGGTATTTCTTTAAAAGTGTTTCCAATATACAATATCTGGTTCAATTGTAAATTAAAGTATTTTAATAGATGAACTTTACATGTTTATCATTTATACCTGTTGTCTAGTATTTATTATCTAATATTTATATCTAGTGTCTATCAAGTAGTGGCTGAAGTCTGTATTTATTCATATGTATTTGTAGAAACTGTCATGCCTTTTTGGTTATTGTTTCTGTAACAGTTCTGTTTCCACTGCTTCTATCTTTTGTTTGCATAAACTGAAAGAGAGGAAGAGTGAGCCTGAACTTTGAAAGGACTAAAGTATATTTTAGATCTTCTAGTGGTCACTTTTATGGCTTTGAAAATTTGTTTCATTTTCATGTTGTATTTGGATCCAAACATGTTGACTTACCCTCGTGTAGGAACCATGTGGAAACCTGCAGGCTTCTACCCGCCTCCCCCCATCTCTGGATTTTTGCTCGTGCTACCATGTCACATTGTTCATAAAACACACACAGACACACGCACAACATGGATTTCCTACTTCCTCCCCATGACTCTCGCAATCCTTCGGCCTGGTTCTGTCTCAGTCCACCGGCACCACCAGCACTCACTTCCTCTCCGGCCTTGTTCTCTAGGTTGCCGGAGTTGCTGCTTGGTTGGTTTTGCATGAAGATCTGTGTCCCTCATACTTGAGGATGTTTTCCGTTCACTGGAGACACAGACCGATGGGCTGGTGTGAAATCCTTGGTTACACCTGCTGCCCTTCGTGGTCTTTCTCACAGTGTGGTTCCCGGGACCCTGCCCCACAGTCAGTCTGCTTCCCAGGCAGACCGGCGCGAATCCAGCGGTTCAGAGTTCGAGCTGTGGCCTGGAGAACTCCACCCTGTGAAAGCAGGGCCCAGCGGCTCCTCTGCAGCCCAGCTCCAGCCTGGGGCTCCTGGCTCTGAGCCACCTGTGCAATGCCAAGTCTCCACCAGCCAGGATTTTCCCTTTGTTAGTTGATTTCCTCTTTGTGACTTAGTGTCTTTAAGGAATTTTTAAAAAAATGGTTGGAATTCCATCACTTCCTCTGGGCCCCTCTCGGTGCTGCTGGTCTGGTCCGTGACGCCTCCTGGGTCTGGGGAGCAGGCTCCTGGTGTGGGGGGTCGTTCCGACCCTCTGGTCTGTGGGCCCTGCGCGTTCTTTCCTCTTGGCCACCCCTGCTGAGCTGGTCTTTGTCTCTATGGCCTTGTCAGCTCTGGATGTTTTTCTTGAACTTGTCCAGGAAGGGTGTCTGTATTAATGTATTTACATACATTATATAAATGTATAAAACATTATATACAACTTACTGTTGATGGTATGAAAATTAAGATACTTCATTAGCACGTATATTGTGATGAAATTTGAAAAGTGTGTGATCAGCGTGTTCAACTGATGCTGTTTGGGTGGTGGCCGCCCAGGTCGTGGTTGATAGGGTGGGAGGTCACCTTTTGGTGTTGGGTGGCCCGGCCACATTCTGCCTCTGACCTCTCATTCTGCCTCCCCATTCTTTCCCTAAAAGTTTGCTAAGCCTGGGGCTGGCATTGTGGTGCAGAGGTTTAAGCTGTCACCTGTGACACTGGAATCCCATGTGACTACCAGTTCACGTCCCAGCTGTTCCACTCCCCATCCAGCTCCTTGTTAATGCACCTGGGAAGGTAGCAGAAGATGGCCTAAGTGCTTGGGCCCCTGCACCCATGTGGGAAACCTGGATGGAGCTCCAGGCTCCTGGCTTCAGCCTGGCCCAGCCCTGGCCGTTGCAGCCATTAGGGGAGGGAATCAGTGGGTGAAAGATTTCTTTCTCTCTCCATCTCTCCTCTCTCTGTAACTCTGCCTTTCAAATCAATCAATCAATCAAAAAAACTCCTCATCTTGCACTTTAGCTCTAGGTCTGATCATGTTTTTTAAGTTCCTGCTTTCCAGCACAGGGCTGTGCTCAGAGGGAACCCAGGGCGGAGCGCTCAGGGCACGTGGCCTAGGCTCTCCCTAGGAAGGCAGATCCACCCGATAGACCCAGACGCTGGAGCAACCCTGGAACCTGAGGATGCCAGAGTCCTTTCAGGAGAGAGATCCCTGATTACAGAAATCCAGAGTTAAAACTCCGTCCCAGCAGCCGCCGATTCCAAGCCCCTCCAGTCAGGATCGGCCTTGCCAGGCGTGTCCACACCCCTGCTTTCTCCCACCTGAGCCCCAGGGCTGCCCTTCACCCCATCAGAGGGGCAGCGTGAGTCCCATTCTCCCGCTGCCTGCTCACAAGCAGACGTCTCAAAGGACCGCCTCCCGCAGCGCGACTGCGAACGGAGCAGGGACCCAGGGACACTCTGCTGGACACCGGCAGGTCTCAGACCCGGCCTGTGTGCAGGTGCACAGCGGACGCTGCAGCCTGCGGCACGCATGGGAAGCCGCAGACAGGTGCGGGGGCGCACAGGAGGGTGCGTCAGAGCTGACAGCTGTCAGTCATGGTGAGGGAAGGCTGCTGACGGCAAGCGACGGCTCCCGCTGCCCACCCACACTCCTCGCTCTGCTTGACAAAGTCCCCGCTCCTATTTGGGTTTCCGGAGCGTTCAGGTGAAATCTGCAGCCTGGAAGACAGCATGCGTGACTGCAGGCCTGCTTTGCAGATTAGCATATCTCGCAGACATCTCAGCTCGTTAGGATACCCTGCGCTCGTGGTCGTGCCGAGCTGGAGCCCACGTCCGTCCGCACGGCACTCACAGAGGAGGGAAGTTGGAGCGGGGCTCCTGCCGCTGACTGCCAAGTGCAGCTGGCTCTGCCGGCTCCATGCCCTCGCTGGGAACTGGTTTGAGGAACTTGCGTTATGAAGACGCACTTGAGAGACCTGATAAAAGGCTTGGGGAGTGCAGCCCCTCCCAGGGGCGCATGCTGAGTGGGTAAAGAGCTGACCCTCGACGCCTCGTCCGGAGGATCCTTCAGCCCGAAGTCATCGACAGCATCCTGCAGAGTCGGCTCTCAGACCCCTGCATCACCAAGGACAGCGGCTAAGTCTGAGAACTGGCGCTGCCCGCTGCCCGCTGCCAGGGACCGCACTTCACAGCGGCGCTCCTCGAAGCGGGCTGCCCGGGCTGGCAGCATCGGCCGCGCCGGAGGACTCGTTAGAACTGCACATGCTCGCAGCTCGCCCAGGCCTGCAGCAGCAGCAGACGCTGGTGGGCCTTGGTGCAGCCCAGAACCTGTCTGAGAACCAGTGTCCCAAGGGGAAACGCAGGGAGCCCCCAGAGCCCTTCATTCCTGGCGGACGGCAAAGTCATCTTTTTATTGAGAAGTTTATTTTCAAGTGTGTTGAAGCAGGAGGATCACTAGTTATACGTCATCTTCTGGAATTTAACCTCGTGAAACACAGCTGACTGTTCTATATTCATCGTGTGTATCCTGGAGACATGTTCTGTGTGTGTTAAGATATTTAATGTTTCATTAGTGGGGGTGTTAACTTTATTCAGTGGGAATGAGTGTTTAAGAATAAAATGGTGGATTACAGTGGTGCAGCTGCTGTCACTGCATCTCAGTCTTGTTTTAGCCCTTTCTACAGGAAACACAGACTGCATTACGGTTGAGAACATGCCGGGTGGGGTTGCCATGTGGAGGGTGGGGGGGTGCAGGGGGAAGCGGTGCTGCTGCTGTTTGTTTCCGTTTTTGTAATTAGCACGTGGCTGAGTCACCAGTGGCATTTCAGCACGCAGCACGCAGCACGTGGCTCTAGAGTACAGTGACCGCCCCCCCCCCCCAGCTCTTCCTGGAAACCAGAAACTTGAGAGTGTGTGTGTGCGTGTGTGTGTGTGTGTGAGAGAGAGAGAGAGAGACAGACAGACAGACAGAGAGATCTTCCACCCACTGGTTCACTCCCCAAATGGCAGAACTGGCCAAAGCCAGCAGCCAGGTACTGCACCCAGGTCTCCTACGTGGGTGACAGGGACCCTAGCGCTTGGGCCATCTTCCGCTGCTTTCCATGGGGCAGCTGGGACATGAACTGTGCACGCGTGGGCTGCTGGCATCACAGGCAGCAGCTTTACCTGCTACGCTGCAACCCTGGCCCGAGAAATGGTCCTTTTCTCACCTCCAAAGTCACACACAACAGAATCCCGCCTATGAGGAGCTCGTGAGTTTTGACAAATGCTGAGTCACGTACTCACCACCACAATGAACCCACAGAAGGGTCCCCCCCTCAGCTTCCCCTTCCCCTGCATCTTGCCTTTTCCAGGTGGGATGACAAGGGATGATGCCATTAAGTCTGGCATGAAGATGTGTGCGTGGTGTGTGTGCATGGTGTGTGTGTGCCTGTGTGTGAGTGTGTGTGTGCATGGTGTGTGTGTGCCTGTGTGTGAGTGTGTGTGCATGGTGTGTGTGTGCCTGTGTGTGAGTGTGTGTGTGCATGGTGTGTGTGTGCCTGTGTGTGTGCATGGTGTGTGTGTGCCTGTGTGTGTGTGCGTGTGTGCATGGTGTGTGTGTGCCTGTGTGTGCATGGTGTGTGTGTGCCTGTGTGTGAGTGTGTGTGTGCATGGTGTGTGTGTGTGCATGGTGTGTGTGTGCCTGTGTGTGAGTGTGTGTGTGCGTGTGTGTGCATGGTGTGTGTGTGCCTGTGTGTGCATGGTGTGTATGCCTGTGTGTGCGTGGTGTGTGTGTGCCTGTGTGTGTGTGCGTGTGTGCATGGTGTGTGTGTGCCTGTGTGTGCGTGTGTGTGTGTATGGTGTGTGTGTGTGTGCATGGTGTGTGTGTGCCTGTGTGTGAGTGTGTGTGTGCGTGGTGTGTGTGTGTGCCTGTGTGTGCATGGTGTGTGTGTGCCTGTGTGTGAGTGTGTGTGTGCATGGTGTGTGTGTGTGCATGGTGTGTGTGTGCCTGTGTGTGAGTGTGTGTGTGCGTGTGTGTGCATGGTGTGTGTGTGCCTGTGTGTGCATGGTGTGTGTGCCTGTGTGTGCGTGGTGTGTGTGCATGGTGTGTGTGCATGGTGTGTGTGTGCCTGTGTGTGAGTGTGTGTGTGCATGGTGTGTGTGTGCCTGTGTGTGTAGTGTGTGTGCATGGTGTGTGTGTGCCTGTGTGTGAGTGTGTGTGTGTGCCTGTGTGTGTGTGCATGGTGTGTGTGCCTGTGTGTGCGTGCATGTGTGTGCATGGTGTGTGTGTGCCTGTGTGTGAGTGTGTGTGTGTGCCGGTGTGTGTGTGCGTGTGTGTGCATGGTGTGTGTGCCTGTGTGTGCGTGCGTGTGTGTGCATGGTGTGTGTGTGCCTGTGTGTGAGTGTGTGTGTGCATGGTGTGTGTGTGCATGATGTGTGTGTGCGTGTGTGTGCATGGTGTGTGTGTGTGCATGGTGTGTGTGTGCGTGGTGTGTGTGTGTAAGTGGTGTGTGTGTGCATGTGTGTGTGCATGGTGTGTGTGCGTGCCTCTGTGTGTGTGTGTGCGTGCATGCGTGTGTGTGTGCCTGTGTGTGTGCGTGTGTGTGGATGGTGTGTGTGCGTGCGTGTGTGTCTTTTCTTGCGATTGCTGAGTTGTGTTTCACTTGTTCTTTTCAGTTGAGACACTCCAGTCTGGGCCGTTATACATAAAGCTTCTGTAAACTTTCAGGTGCAGACTTTGGTGTGTGAACCGTTTCCATTTCTCTCGGGGCAGGACGCAGGATGAGGTTTGCTGCCTCGCACACCAAGTCGGAAGTGACCGGGCCTTTTTGCACTCCCACCGGCAGGCAGTGTGTGAGTTCCACCTGCCTGCCAGTCCTGCCCCCGTTGGGATTGGCAGTGGCTTTATTTGGCCCTCGGTTGATTGCAGGTTTAATTGCGTTTCCCTCCTGGCTCTCGGATATCCCTGAATCTGTTTATTTGTGGCTTGTATAGCCCCTTTGCTGAAAGTGTTCAAGTTTTTGTCTATTTTTTATTGCTTGTTTATTTTACTGCAGTTGAGTGTTGAAAGTTCCTTATAGATCTAGATAGGCGCACTCATGCTTTGTCAGATATGAGACTTGCAAGTCTTTTCTCTGGGTTTAGGCTTTGTTTTCTCAATGAATTATTCGAGGCCTTGATTGTCCTTGGAGACACTCAGCAGTGGCCACCCGGCAAGAGCAAAGGCCGGCCTTCTGGAACTCGCTATAGTGGAGAGTCGGCCATTGGCGCTGGCATCTGGCAGGGCCTTGGCGGCGGGTGGAGCAGTCCGGAGGCTTCCCGGTGGGAAGCGGAGGCTTCGCTGTGCCCTCGTTGAAAGCCGAGAGGGAACGCGTCCAGCGTGAGGGTCTGGACAGAGCGTTTGGCTTCCTCCCGGTGCTGAGCTGGAGGCTGGCAGCGGCAGGCAGAGGCAGGCGCGGGGAGCGCTGGCAGTCAGCGCGCGTTCTGGCAGCGCTGGGCCGTTGCTCCCGAGGCTGCGGGTCGCGCTCCCGCGTCATGGAAGGTCGGTTCCTGTAGTCAGCCTCTCGTCTTAGGGGAGCCAGTGCATACTCTGCTGCCAGTCCTGGGATGAGCGCGCACCAGAAAAGAGCTAGGGGACAGTTAGGGGAACATTTCTGGCAGGTGTTCCAGGGCGCGTTTGGGCCTGGGCATGGTGCTTTCCGGCTGGAGCATGTGCTGCTGGCCCTGGGAGGGGGCTGGTGAGAGCTGTGGCTTGTCCCCAGGCCCCAGTGTGATGGCATCCCTGGGCTGGCATTCCCTCAAAGGAGCCCTTGGGCTTGGCAGACATGGGCAGTTTTATCTACCCTGAAGCCCAAGCCAGGTGGGGGTGAAGGTTTCTGTCTCCTGACCTTGTTTCCTGTGCACCTGCTACAGCTCTGCTCAGCCTCCCAGGGTGGCACTGCCTGGGAGCAGCCCGTGGGTGAGCCTGCAGCGAGCCCTGCTCCGTGTGCGCAGGAGCGAAATGACACCACTGTGCTGGCTCCACCGCGCCTTGTATGTGCCGGGTGCTTGCTGCTGTCTGGGCCAACAACCCGCGGCAGCCAGATGACCTGTCACCTTGGCCCACTGGGCTGTGACTGCCTGTGACTGCAGTCACTCCAGGTTTGGCTGATGGGAGCGAACTCTGGCAGCTGGCAATCAGTGTTGTGGCCGTGACCGGCTCCGGCATTGGAACTGGCACCCTCTGCGGCAGGCGCCCGTGGTGTCGGCACAGATCTGCACCGATGGAGGTGGCCTGGCCGCCAGCACCACGGGCCTCCCCCCTGGCCACCAGGGCTCCCCTGGGCTCCTGGGCTGGCCAATGCCTTTTCCTCTTCCACCGCGGCGACCCTTGTCTTTCTTCCTTATTGCTTCCTTAGGGAGGGTCTGGGGGCATTTGGGCTAATTCTATCTATGGGCAAATAAGTAAAAAATTCTGTCCGTTTATATGATTTTAGGGAAATAATTCTTATATTTTTTAAAGATGTACTTATTTATTTGAAATGCAGAGTTCTAGAGAGAGGGAGGAATGGGGAAAAAGAGAGAAAAGAGAGACAGTCACATCGTTCATCCACTTTTTCACTCCCCAAATGTCAGATCTGCTGGGACTGGCTCAGGCGGAAGCCAGGAGCCAGGAGCTTCTCCCAGGTCTCCCACGTGGGTGCAGGACTACAAGGACTTGGGCCATCTCTGCTGCTTTCCTAGGCCATAGCAGAGAGCTGGATCAGAGGTGGAGTGGTCGGGATGGAGCCTGTACGGGACGCTGGCACTGTCGGCAGCGGCGGGGGGGGGGGGGGGGGCAGGGCCACAACACTGGCCCTGGGGAAATCTTTCGTCCACTTAAACTTCGCCGTCCTGCAGAGCATAAATTCCCTTGGAGCCCCACACTGAGCCGTTCACACTGTGGTGTGAGTGGGCACCGAGGTTCCCACCAGCCGTTCCTAACACAGCAGGCTCGGAGGAGAGAGGTGAGCACTGGGGGTGGGGCGAGCCTGGTGAGATCTCAGTGCAGGGCTTCTCCCGGCCTCCCGATGGCTCAGCTCCTCGTGGGGCAGTCGGCAGCAGGAGGGGCCCCCGGAGGGGAGCCCAACATGCTTGGGCTCTGCGTGACCTCGGGCAGTGGGAGGTGTCTCTGTCCCTTCAGCCTTGGGAGAAACAGTCAGGAGCCCGAGGACCTGTTGCCTCCACAATGGTTTCCAGGGCACGTGTGCAGGTCTCAGCTCTGTATACACAGGCCCCAGCTCTGTACGCACAAGCCCCTCCTGCTGCCTGCACTTGAGCTGGGAAAAGCAGGCGGCATCAGATTCCGGCTATGCTGGCATTTCTGTCCCTGAAGTCTAGGATCTCTTGGGGCCAGCAGTTCACTGTCATCCAGTTGGCTTCTTTTTATTTACTTATTTACTTACTTATTTATTTATTTATTTATTTTTCACAGGCAGAGTTAGACAGAGAGAGAGAGAGAGAGAGAGAGAGAGAAAGGTCTTCCTATTTCCATTGGTTCACCCTCCAAGTGGCCGCTATGGCTGGTGCTGTGCTGATCCGATGGCAGGAGCCAGGTGCTTCTCCTGGTCTCCCATGGGGTGCAGGGCCCAAGCACTTGGGCCATCCTCCACTGCACTCCCGGGCCACAGCAGAGAGCTGGCCTGGAAGAGGGGCAACTGGGACAGAATCCGGCGCCCCGACCGGGACTAGAACCCGGTGTGTCGGCGCCGCAGGCAGAGGATTAGCCTAGTGAGCCGCGGCACCAGCCCTAGTTGGCTTCTTGATCTGTGTCACTCTGAGTGCTGCATCCTGAAGTCCCTTTTTTATTGTTCCTGAAAGTCTTAGCGTCAGGTCCCTGCTCCAGAGAGGCGGTCACTGAAGGCGCGGTTGCTGTGACTCTCGTGCATTTGCACCCGGAGCTGATTGGCTGCTCAGATTGTTGCAATATCTCGTGCAGAATTCTCTGTCTCTGTCTTCCTCTTGCTGTGATCACGTGAGGAGCAGGCAGCCTAGGAACTGGAGTGTCCTTGAGGCCTGTGTGAGGGTCAGGGCTGCTGGGCGGGCTTGACCTTGGGCACCAATGGGTGTACGTCAATGCACTCCAGAAAACCCCATTTCCAACCCCCCAAAATGCACGAAAAATAAACCTTGTGCTCTGTAAGCTTGGAACTAAGAGTGTGTATTTGAGACTTGAGGCTATAGCCTGCAAGAGTCTGTTCCTTTATTTAAAAAATAAAAAAGACGTTGTTCTCAGGCGGCTCTTGGGCGTGTTTAGGTGTCCTGTGTGACAAGATGTTAGCAGCCCGTGAACCTAGCTGGCGGGCTCGCGGGTATTCATGGACACTGTTCTTTTTGCTTTCCTTGCTTTATTTGAAAAAGCTTTATTTATTTACTTATTGGAAGACAGAAAGGCAGGGAGAGGGAGAAAGAAAGAATGAGCACACGCCCATGCCCTGTTTCCCTCTCCATGTGGCCTCCATGATACTGGTGCTTGTCCAGGCCGAAACCAGAAGCCTGGAACTCCATCCGGGTCTCTCTAGTGGGCGGCAGAGGCCCATGCACTTGGGCAGATGACGACCCAGTGGTGCGCCGGGAAATGAGTCCAGCCCCAGCCAGGAGTGTCCCGTGTGGTCACCCACAGGCCCCGGCGTGGTAGCTCTTCCGTGGGCGGTGCCCCGTGGCCCTGTGGGGCTGCCTCCCGGCTTTTGCAGGAAGGGTGAGGACCCTGCAGGCGCTGAGCGCCTGTGCCCAGCCGGTCCCCTCGTGGTGTGGCAGAGCCGTGAGTCTTCCCCTGCGTGCAGAGGGCGCACAGTGACTGCGTCCTCTTAGAGGGGGCCCTTGATGGAGCTTATTTGGTGGGCGGGGCAGAGAGAGAGAGAGAGAGAGAGAGAGACCGCATCCCTGAGGGCCAAACGCCTGCAGCCACCTGTGTTTCCTGAGGGGCGGGGGGCTTTACCCACCCCTCCGTGCCGCCAGCTGGGGGGCCATGGCCGCCATTGTCACCTGCAGCCACCAGAATGACTTCCTAAGAGGACACCTCCCTGGTGCCCTGGCCCCCCTGGTCTGGACAGACAGCCTGACTCCACGTGGAAGCTCGCTGGATGAAATGCCACTTGGAAACGCCACGCAGGCCACGCTCCTCGCGGGGCTGCCCCTTCCTCGCCTGCTGGCCCACGTGGGGCACTCGCCCAGCCCTGGGGTCCCTGCGAAGAAGCAGCTCTCAAGGTCCCGCCCCTTCCTGCTCCACCTGGCGACCGGGCGCTGCTGGGCGTGCTCTCAGCCTGGCCCCGGGCTGGCCCTGGCCCTGGCTGGGCCTGACCGTAGAGTCCCTCACACACTGCCAGCTCCTCCTGTGACCTCAGCTGCTCCGCTCTCCCTCTCCAGCCGGCCTGGCTGCTGCTCCAGACACAAGACCAGTGGCCCGGGGTTCTCTCTGGGCGACTCTGCTGTCTCCTGCAGCTCTGGCTTCCCCTTGGCGCGTGCTGGGTGCGGGTCAGAGCTGTGCTCTCTGTGCTGCCTGCCCCGTGGTCTGTATGTGCTCCCCTCCCCTGGGACCTGGCAGGACGCTGGCGGCTACAGAGCAGTGCGGGGAGAAGTGCCTGGTCGCAGGGAGGAAGGGATTTCTTACAGGGTCAGGTGGGGATGGAGGACACCTGCCCACCCCGCTCCAGGACCCCTGTCCATTCCATAAAAATGAAAGAACCTCTGCAGGAGCTGAGCACCGGGGCATCCGTTTCTGAGCCCTTCGCTGCCCACACCTGTGCCCCGGCAGGAGGGAAAGTCCCGAGGTCTCCATTTGCACCAGAGCCAGGGATGATCCAGGCGCAAGGCCACAGCTGCCGCGTTTCCCATCGCCTGCCCTTCTGCCCAGGCTGCGGCTTGCTGCCGCTGTTTGCTTTATGGTTGTGGGGGTTTAATTTTCCACACAGACTGCAGGCTGGCTCTTCCCACTGCTAACCCAGGAGCAGGCCTCCGAAGGCCATTTGCCTGCTGACTCGAGGGGGCGCAGCGGTGGGAGAGCCCCAGCGGCGGGCTATGGACAACAGCTCCACAGGGCAACACGCACACTCACACACTCAGATGCAACAGCTCCACAGTGTGTCCATGCACACTCACACACTCAGATGCAACAGCTCCACAGTGTGTCCACGCACACTCACACACTCAGATGCAACAGCTCCACAGTGTGTCCACGTACACTTGCACACTTGGATGCCATGGCTCCACAGTGCGTCCATGCACACTTGCACACTCAGATGCAACAGCTCCACAGTGTGTCCACGCACACTCACACACTCAGATGCAACAGCTCCACAGTGTGTCCACGTACACTTGCACACTTGGATGCCATGGCTCCACAGTGCGTCCATGCATACTTGCACACTCAGATGCAACAGCTCCACAGCGTGTCCATGCACACTTGCACACTAGGATGCAACAGCTCCTCAGTGCATCCACGCACACTCGCACACTCAGATGCAACAGCTCCTCAGTGTGTCCATGCACACTCACACACTAGGATGCAACAGCTCCACAGTGCGTCCATGCACACTCGCACACTCAGATGCCATGGCTCCACAGTGTATCCATGCACACTTGCACACTCAGATGCCATGGCTCCGCAGTGTGTGCATGCACACTTGCACATGGGGAAGTTCTGCTCTGACTGTGCCAGGCACCTGCCCTCCTCCCCGTACGGTTTCTGTTAGGCTGCATGGCTACTTTGCCAGATTCAAGGCCCATCAGGCTGACAAACACACAGGCACACGGGCCATCTGGCCGTCTTTATGGTTTAAGACTCAGAAATGCCCAGGTTTTCTGAGCCTAGAGTTGCCCAGATCAGAAGTGTGCTGCGAAGGCACTGGGAATTTGTTTAACAGACATTATGTGTCCTGATCTAATTTTTAACAACTATTGTCCTTTCTTTTTTTTTTTTTTTTTTTTTTTTTTGACAGGCAGAGTGGACAGTGAGAGAGAGAGACAGAGAGAAAGGTCTTCCTTTGCCGTTGGTTCACCCTCCAATGGCCGCCGCGGCCGGCACGCTGCGGCCGGCGCACCGCGCTGATCCGATGGCAGGAGCCAGGAGCCAGGTGCTTTTCCTGGTCTCCCATGGGGTGCAGGGCCCAAGCACCTGGGCCATCCTCCACTGCACTCCCTGGCCACAGCAGAGAGCTGGCCTGGAAGAAGGGCAACCGGGACAGAATCCGGTGCCCCAACCGGGACTAGAACCCGGTATGCCGGCGCCGCTAGGCGGAGGATTAGCCTAGTGAGCCACGGCGCCGGCCAACAACTATTGTCCTTTCTAATAGGAACACTTAACCAGGTGCACATCGGTGAGGGCAGGAACATGGACATGCTTCCAGCGACGCCCAGCACCCTGGCGGGGAAGGTGCACGACTTGCTTCCCCGGCTCAGGGGCATCACAGTTCTCCTGTGTTCAGACAGCTCAGACAAGGCCTGGTGGAACGGCTCCCACTCCTCTCAGCCATGCCCCTCCTGGCTGTGTGGCTGCTGGGGGTGCCCACAGTGCTCCTGTGCTGCTGGGCAGAGTGAGTGCTTACCGGTGGCTTCATAGTCGAACACGCAGAGTGGTCCCGTGGCACCACACCCGATGCACAGACACTGACACTGTGTCCCCCAAAGCCACATGGTAGCCACGCCCTCGAGGGACGAGACGAGGGGATTTGCCGACTGCCTGCCCTTCTTGTTCCCTGGCCGTGGTGCTTGTCCACCTGAGGGCTGGTGGATGGGCTTCTCAGGGCCGGTGCCGGGCTCTTGAATGTGTGGGTGGGGTTTGGTTTTGCTCTTTCTTGCCTCCAGACAGCTGATGGACACAGTTTCATTATGGTCTCTGGATGCTGGACACGGGGGCTGTCCATCCTCAGATCATTCTCATCTCACTCCCTAATAACTTATGACTTTAAAAAAGTTTTGAAAGGCAGTGAGACAGACAGAGCTCTCCCATCTTCTGGGTTACTCCTCAAAGGCTCACAACACCCTAGACTGGACCAGGTGGAAGCCAGCAGCTTGGACTGCATGGGCTGCAGCCAGGAGCCAGGGGCTCAATCTGAGTCTCATGTGGGTGGCAGGGACCTGAGTAGTTGAGCCATCACTGCCGCCTCCAGGGTGTGCCTTATGGGAAGTTGAACAGGGATGGGTCCCAGGATTCCCATGGCGATGCGATATCCCAGGCAGCACTACAACTGCTGGGGCAACAACCTGCCCTACTCAGATGATTTTCGGATGCTTGTTAGAATCAGCACCTGACGGGTTCACATTCCTACTGTATCTTTTTATAGGAGTCCTGTTCATTCTTAGCATTCATTGTGTTGGGGTATGTATGTTCTTTTCTTTTTTTTTTTTAAAAGATTTATTTATTTATTTGAAAGTCAGAGTTATACAGATAGAGAAAGACACACACACACAGAGAAAGAGAGAGGGGGGGGAGAGAGAGATCTTCTACCTGCTGGTTCACCCACAAATGGCTGCAATGGCTGGGGCAGGGCCACGCCAAACCAGGAATCAGGAGCTTCTTCTGGGTCTCTCATGTGGGTGCAGAGGCCTAAGCATTTGGGCCATCATCTGCTGCTTTCCCAGGTCATAGCAGAGAGCTGGATCAGAATTGGAGCAGCTGGGACTCAAACCAGCATCCATATGGGATGCCAGCATTACAGTCAGTGGAGTTACCTGCTATGGAAAACACCAATCCCTGTGTATTTGCTTAATAAAAATTTAAAATTATTGTTTGTTAAAACTTATTTTTAAACATAAAATAAAATTACTATTCAGCACACAATAAGATAATTAATAATTGTTGAAAACCTTTTACTTTTTGAGCTAACGCAGCACAAGTATAATAATAAATGTAAATGGCACATAAATATCATGAAAATATTCTAGGAAAGGTGTGCGTGCTCTTTTTATTTTTAAAGATTTATTTATTAATTTGAAAGGCAGAGTTACAGAGAGGCAGAGGCAGAGGCAGAGAGAGAGAGAGAGAGAGAGGTCTTCCATCCACTGTTCACTGCCCAAATGTCTGCAATGGCCAGAGGTGAGCTGATCTGAACTGGGGATCCAGGAGCTTCTTCCAGGTCTCCCACATGGGTGCAGGGGCCCAAGGACTTGGGCCATCTTGTACTGCTTTCCCAGGCCATAGCAGAGAGCTGGATCGGAAGTGGAACAGCTGGGACTGGAATCAGCACCCATATGGGACGCCGGCGCTGCAGACGGCGGCTTTACCTGCTACGCTGCCGACGGCGGCTTTACGCGCTACGCTGCAACGCTGATACGCACGGGCTCTTCCTTGACCAATGAGATCTTGCTGTGCATGTGCTTTAAGAGAACGCCGATTTGCAGAAATGCGATGAGATTTCTGTACTGATCACAGTCAATTTAACATTTCCTACCTGTGAAGTGTGAGTGCCTAAAACAGTTTCAATGCTTCTTCCTCCGAGATTCCAAACCATCAGCAAATCATCTGACAGCAGCCGAGCACCAGGCTGATGGGCTGCACCATCGTGGTCACTCTTGACTCTCACAGTGGCCTTGTGGATGCTGCGACATCACCATTCGCAGACGAGGCTGCCCACGCCTGCTGGGGTCCTCAGAGCCAGGCAGGGCAGCACCTGCTGCCCCGGGCATGCCTCTTTCCCTGGAAGACTTAGGGGTCGGGAGAAGAAGCCTTGGGAACCTTAGCAGGTGCTGTGGGTCGAGTCCTTCCTCCCCTGTGGCATGAAGGGCGCAAAGTAGGCACTGCTCAGTTCTGTTGCATCCGTCAAGTGCAGAGCTGTGGGCTGACGCCTGGCTGTCCACCCACCCAAACAGCAAACGTCCTCACAGAGCAAGTGTGTCTCCTTCAGAGTTCACTGTATAGTTTATCCTTGTGGCTTTCCTACAAAAATGCTTTGTATGCCAACAGATTTAAACGAGGGCTTCCAGGAAGTGCATTGCGCTCCTCAGCATATGTCTCCTCCCGGATGAGAATGCCCAGCCCCAAATTTGTAATTCTGTGATTTGGCACTAGGGCATATAGAAGGCCAAAGAAAAGCCAATCCAATTTGCTCCTTAATATTAGAGAACTGGAGCAGGCAGGCGACCAGTGTGTCCTGGGTGGCCTGGGACTCCTCGGTTGTGACATCGCACATCCCGAGTTCTGGGAGCAGCTTAGTTCCTGCAAATCCGGGTGGCAGGTCAGCCTGGAGAGGGTCTCAGGGAATCCTGGCCCTGCACAAGGTCAGTTTGGCCCTGCCGTGTGACAGCCACTCTGAGCTCAGTTCAGGGTGCGGGCAGATGACCTGCCTTCATCTCACAGGGCGCATGTGCCGGGGGTGGGTGGTGAAGGACACCCAGAGCGGCCCCACTGGTGATCAGGAGTGCACTGCACACCACGGATCCCTTGCGCATTTCGGAATTGCATAAATATAGTTCATTCTCGGCAAAGCTGCTCTGCCAAGCTGTCGGGGCCTATTAAAATTTGGATTATCACTTGTCTACGACAGCTTTAACTTTTCCAGCTTCCTTTTCTGATATTTTACTGTTTAGCATTCATAAACCCCAGCTCCCGCCTTCTCCCCACGGCTCCTGTCTTTTCAGCACTCTCTGCCTACCCTACCAAGGTTACTGTAGCAACGCTCCACGCCCTGCCCTTGCTCTGTGAACCTCGTGGCTAGGGAGAAACTGGGTCATCAGAAAGCACCCCGCCGTGAGCCATCCGCGGGACCCTACCGTGGGCAAGAGTGGGGACGATTCTCAACCCTCAGGGAGGTCTGAACGCCCCATCTCCATCCCCTTCCACCCCAATCTCATTTCCTCCCAAGAAGGAAAACTGGTTTTAGTTAATGAACTTGTAAGGGTTTCAAGTTCTGATAACTTTTTCATAGTCGCCTCCCATCTTTGGCGTGGAGCCAAGCAGGACAGTGAGCTACTGAGAACCCAGAGCCGCGGGCAGAGGCGGGAGACGGCCGGGCGATCTCAGTAAATACAGCAAGAGAAAAGAACAATACCTAACAGGTCCCGCTCCTGCGTCCAGCCAGACAGTTTAACCCTTGGGTCATCGTGTTTGTATTTCACTTATTGGATTGTTAATAGATTTTCTTCGTTTGTGCGAGACACTGCGAATGATGTGCAGGGCTGGCCGGTTCCTCCGGCGCGGGGACCCGAGGTCCACCTGTAAGGATCAGCGCTAAAAGCCGCTGGAGTCCCTGCCTCCTGACAACAGCCCAGCTGTAGACTAGCAGTCGCAATCCTCGGGTGGCAGTTTTAATTATCGGCGCCGCGATGCTATCAGCAAGTGTGTAATTACGTGTCAGTTTCCTGGCTGTTGGGTATGAAAAGTGGATCCAGTGAAATGATGATTGTGGGAGCTGCAGACTCATATTTAAACAATTCAAAATGTGTAACTGGCAGTGTCATTAAACAGAGAGAGCCGGACCCCAGCTGTCACTTACTTTTCCTTATGCAGATTTGTTCGTGCTGTCAGAAGAACTCCATGGGCTGCAATGGGACAGAAGAGGTGGCATAATTCTCAGAGCAGAGGACTGCCCTCCTCAACTCCACAGAGGCATTCTCTTAGCCTAAACAAATACGACTGCTGAAATTGTAAATAAACCCAGACCATTACCGGAAATTATATAGACTTTCGCTGATGAACACACAAAGGCAGAATATCAAATAGACACCCTCGCCTAAAACAACGAGCAGAGAACCTGCCCGGTGGGCTTGCACCAAGGGAATGAATGCTGTGGCAATTAGGAGGGTTCATTTCTGAAGCAGAAAATAAAATGACCTTTTTGTGTGTGTTTGTCTGATTATAATTGGGGGCCCCGCATTAAACACAAGTGGGGCTTATTTTGAAGAGTTCTTGGCATCCACCAGGAGAAATGTGATTGGGTAAAAATATCACACAGATTTAAACTTTCGTGTGGCTCACACCATAGGCTGTGATGGCCACGGATGCCTGGGTTCAGTTGGTGACAAAGGACACGAGTGGCTGTCTAGGGAGGCAGGTTTAGGAAGCAGGGAGGACTCAGGCTTCTGCAAATGTCACCGCACAGGGCTGCAGCCCCCCCACGCTCTCCCGGGGGCGGGAGGAGTGCACCAGCGCTCTGAAAAGCCTTGCGAACCAAGGGTTAACTGCGTGCATGCAAAAATAAATGGAAGGCGAGTTTATGAAATGAACTGCAGAGGTTAAGTGTGAGGGTTAAACCAACACAATGAGCTGTGAACACAGAAAAAATGTTTCTTTAATTTTTAAAATGTTTTCATTTCTCATAATAAACTGCCCTTGCAGTTGCATACAAACATTATCTCATACCCCGAAGACACTGCAGTTTCAAGCTCTTGGAACTCAAATTGATTCTAGGAGCTCTAACTACACAGGAGCTTTGGCAATTGTGGTCTTCTGAAGGGACCAATCACACCTCTTCAGCACATCTGAGAGTAAACGCACGCACGCACACACACACAGACACACACACACACAAAGCAGGCAGCATCGAGAATGGGGCCAACGTTGCGTTTATTTCTAGTTTCAAAGGCAAAGTTACTGATTTTCTCAGAGGCTAATGGGAGCCATATTAATTGCCGTGGAGCGTTCAGATTTGAAAGTAATAAATAGGCACATATTAAATCCTCTAAGGATTAATTTGTATTTTATCAGCTGTGAAAAGGGCAATTTTTTACATATCTAGACTTAAGAGGTAGCCTTATTAGGCGTTCATTGGAAAACAAATTCTGCATATATTTTGTAGCAAGGTTTTTTAAAAAAGCCCTTTTTCCTCTCAAAAGTGGTGCCGTGCAACCGCGGAAGCAATTAGTGTTTACAGACTGGACACACGAGGCTGTGGGAGTTTCCAGCTGAGGGACACTTGCATGGTGGGTTGCAGAGAAGGAATGCTGGGGACGGCGCACCACCTGCGTCGGATCCCGCGGGACCCTTGCACCTTCAGCGGCCTCCGCCTGTGTGGGTGGCGGTGGTGTGAACTGCCGAGCTGCGCTGACAGTCCTGTCTCATTTACTGACAGAGCATCGTGGACACCGTCCCACATCTGGTGGCCCACGGCCAGAATGTATGCGTGCACAGAGCCATCTTGTTCTACTGCCCACCGAGGGGCCCCGGGGAGCCGCTCTCTGCCTTCCCCGCGCTGGGTGGCTCCGGCTCTTGGTCATCCAGGTCAAAGGAAGAAGGCAGGAGAGGGAGCGGGTGGCACCGTACCGCCTGCTTGTGTTTTGCTTTCCCGGGAAGAGCTTCCGTGGTGTCGCCCGGGGTGTGTTAAGCCGCCCAGTTAAATCCAGGGACTGGAAGCAGAGAAACCGCCCCTGGAATGGGTTGTCTTGTTTCATTAGGAAGGTCCCAGGGCGGAGCACGCCCACTCCTTCCGGAAGTCCACTCTGCAGTCTAATAGATCTTGTTGTCAAATGCTTTGTTGCCCCTTGACTGGGACTGGGGCGTGGGCGTGGGCACGGCGCGCGCAGCCGGGAGCCCCCGCCAAGCCCCTGCCCCGTGGCGCGCCCTTTGGCTGGTGTGGAACGGGCGCCCCTCTGCTTCTGGTCTTTTCCAGGGAGTGGCACGCGCATCCCCTCTGCTCCCATCAGCCCCCGGCTCGCATCGGGACCCGGCTCCTCAGGAGGAGGCCCCCGGGGACGTGGCCTGGGATTTCGTTTTCAATTCTGAACGCTTGGGCCGCCTGATCCCGACTGCTGCAGATCGCGGTGCTGCACGATTTGTCCCGGGAACTCTTCACGGGCAAGACGTCGGCTGACGTCTCGGTCCGCGTGGGCCCTTGCGGAAGAGTCTGTGCCCCCGCTGCTCGAACGCCCGCCTCTGCCTCTCAGCCTGCTTCCGAAGGGCCCTCGCTGCTGCTCGGAAGCCAAGAGCCGTCCCTGGAGGCCCCGGGCCCCTCCTCACGTGCCCAGCGGCCTGTTGACGGATGAGGCGACCCGAAGAGAAAGACTTGCCTGACTGCGCCTGGCAGCCGGCCTCTGCAGTGGGCCAAGCGGCTTCCGACCGCTGCCGTGGAGGCCGTGGCCTGGCCGTGAGGCTGCCCTGCAAGGCCCGGGACCCAGACCGCGTCTACTCCCACGTATTAACAAGCTCCAAGCGAGGCGGTAACCACACATTATCACTTGTCACCACGGCTAATAGCTACCAGATACTGATGACTTCAGGCAGAGGTGTTTTGCTAGCGCTTTGTATGAGAACTGATCAATTTAAACTCTGTCTTTGAGGCAAATCCCCACCAATCTATAGAAAAGAGCAGGTGGCGTAGGCGATCTACTGATAATTGTTCTCTAGAAGATTATTTATTAAATGAGTGACAAAGTAAAACTAAACAAGAGGCAAGCGAGAGACCCACCTCCCCCAAATTCTTGTGTCAGCACTTGGACTTTCTCGAAAGATCCAGAGTTTCTAGAATCTTGGTCCTCCAAGTGTGGCCAGCAAGAGCAGTGCCCCTGGAGACCATTGGAACAGCGGAATCTTGGCTTTGTCCACACCTGGAGTTTGAGCGCTCAGGGGCCTTTGGGCCAGGTGTGTCTGCAGGTGGCTCTCTTTGGCCCCTCCTGGTTTGGTCAGTACATGGTCCTGGGCCTCCCAAATTAATGGGCATTTTGCCACGCACACTGTTTTATCCTGGGGGTGATCAAATGTCCCCTTTGGGCTGGAGGAGAGGATAAAGCTCCAACTGGAAGCCAGGGGAGCAAATCTGTCAGCCTTGAACTTCCTGGAACCTCTCCCATGTCAGAGAGGCCCTCAGCGAGGGTGGTGGGCTTGCAGATGGAAGACTGGGAGGCACTTTCCTTGAGACGCCAGCCGTCTGGGCCCCTTGGACCTTGCCCGGGCTTGGGCGCAGGTTCAAGTTCACAGCCCCTCTGGCCTACAGCTGTGTCAGCAACTGCTGCGCTCCTGTTCCCAGCACCCCCAGGAATGCACTTCTAGTGCATCCGCACCAAGAGCAGGAGCCAGGGGTGTCCGGGCTGGGTGGCTGCAGCCCAGGCTGATGCCCGATCCCACGGCCTCCTGGCCGCCTGTGTCCACGCGACCACTGAGGAGCCTCACGCGCAGCCACGCACCTCCAGTATTTTCCTCAAGTTGAGAAATCCGCCTAATTACGGTGCACTTCATTTCACACTTCCCTGTTCTGTGGGTAGTGACGAAACTTCCAGACTGATGCTTTGCCTGGGGTGCGCTGAGTTACTCCATAAATGCCAAAAAGACATCACCAGGACTACTACATAGCAGAGCCCCGCAAGGGACATCTCCAGAATACCATGGGTGAGCCAAATCCTCGCCCCCAGCCCCCAACCAATCGTTCCCAAAGCTGCCTGCGAATGCCGAGTGCCTCCACAAGGGCGGCGCCCTGACTCTGCAGCTGAGGCCTGCCAGCTGCCGGCTTCCAGGGTTCAGAACACACGGCTGCCCTTCCGTGCCCACATCTCCTCTGCCCATGGCTTCTCTCTGTGCATCGAAACTACTCCCACGTAGTTGTGTTAAACATGGACAGACATTTCCTTCTTGTCGTTATTCCCCAAACAGTGCAGAGCGACAGCGTTCACAGGGCAGTTGCGTTGTGTTAGACGTCGTAAGTCGTCTGGAGAGGCTCTAGGGTGCGGGGGAGATGCAGAGCTCACATCGAATGCTGGGCTGTTCGCTACAAGGGACTTGAGCATCTTCGTATGTGGGCGTCTGTAGGGGGTCCTGCCACCAAGCCCCCTGCACACTGAGGGGCGAACGCATGTGCTTTCAACTCTGGCAATGCTTGTTGGGTTTTTCGTCTAACATTGCCACTGCATGCATGGTGCATCGTGCACAGACCAGCGTGTGGTGTGAGTCACACGTTCCCCTGTGTTTACGTATAAACAAGCTCCTTAGCACCCAGTCCGCTTAGTTGATGGGGTAAAGCTGGATTTGTTGTGGGAGGATGTGCACGTCCTCCTTCTTCACTACTCTGTATGCTTTTCTCTGCACACAGGTGCTGCCTCAGAGGACAAACAGCTCCCTCCCACAAGGGCGCGGTGTGCGCCGCATGCATCTCAAGCCCGCGCTTTATGACAGCGTCGACATTTTTAAATATGTAGCAATACATGCTAAAGTGCCGTAAGAACACATTTTCTGGAGATAATAGCCGTTGCAATTCTTGGACAAGTGCAATATTTAGAGGTAAACAGTGTGGCCATAAACCTTACAAAAGTAAATAAAAGAGCTGTTATCCTAGAATCTCATTCTGGATATATACCATTACTTAAATACTGCCAGAAGTTGTTTTCTCCACCCTACATGGAATAACTCTCAGCTTTGGGCATCCTTGGAACTCACTTTAGCTTTGGCTGTGTTTGCTGAAGAAAATTCACGCTTCTTACAGAGAATCTGCAAGGGGCAGAAAAGCAGGCGCTCCTGGCGGAGGACTGGGTGTCTGGCTAACTTGATTGACTTTGAAATTCCCGAAACTGTGTCTCTCACGAGTGCTGGCTTTATCACTCACCTTAAGGCATTGATTATTTGGGTGGGCACTGTGGCACAGCAGGGTAAGCCACAGCCTGGGATGTTTGCATCTCATGTTGGAGTGGGGGTTCCAGTCCAGGCATCTCCACTTCCAATCCACTCTTCCGCTAAGGCTTCTGGGAAGGCAGCACATGCCAGCCCCAGCACTATGGAGTCCCGGGCTCCTACCAAATAAAGTTACATTTGTAACTTTATACGTGCCTCTTTAAAAAGTACAGAACGCTGAATTCAAGCTTTATGTGAGTGTAGACACTGTCCCCTGTCTCATCAGAATCTGCCCGTGTTTAGCCTGCCTTTGGAGCTGATGCATTAGGGCTGGATGAAGGGGAGTGGATGGGGTCAGGCCAAGTCCCTAGAGATACAAAGCAACCCACAGCTGAGTGGGACAGAGGTTGACGGACAGGGTGTCTGAAGCTGGAAAGGAACCCAGGCATGAACTGCCATGGGAGCCAGGGCCAGGCGTGCAGCCAGCTGCTGGGTCATCTTCTGGCTGCCAACTGCACACCTAACCCCGTATCTACGGATTCCTCGCTCGTTGTGTGCATTTTGGTTTCTAGTGAGCCTGCAAGGAGTTGTGTTGAGTCAAAGACGTTGGATTCCTTCTGAAAGAAAGAGCAATTGAGATGACAAGAGTCCCTTTCAAAATGTTTTAGTCTTTAAGTCTTGGTCTTTAATCTTTAAGTCAAAGGTAGGGTCTTTTCCTAAGGCGAAGAACCCATATTCTGGTGCAAGGACCACGTTCCCGGAGCGGCCGGGCTGAATCTTGACATTCACAGGGGGTTCCCTGCCTGGAGGAGCAGCCGGTCGGCTGCTCACCTGGAGGTCTGCGCCGTGGGCTTCCTCGGGATGCAGGTCTCTGCCCCGAGCACAGACGTGCTTAACTTCTAAACAGCCTTCCGCTGATGCTCACCTCCACTCAGCACGCTGCAGGAGAAGAAGTTCCTGGGTTGGCGCTGTTTGAGGCATGGGAGGGACAGAAGGCTGGACAGGAGCAGGAAACGCCAGCCTTTGGTGATCTGCAGGCCGGGAGCCCTGGCCCCTCCTGGACCTCCGGCATGGAGTCAGGGACATCCAGCCCTGAGCCGGCAGGGCAGAGGGCAGTCCTGGTCACCATAAGTGCTTTCCGTGGCTTCCCGAGCCACCAGCCAGTGGCCCGCACAGTGTGTGCCTCTCCCCAGCTTGCTGGTGTTGATCCTACTCTAACTTGGCACCACGTTTAGGTGTAGAGCGCCAGAACGTGGTAGGAAGCCAGAATCGAGCAGCAGGTGCAGAGGAACCCACAGAAGAGGAGGTGCCGTGGATACCGGAGCCCGGGCTCACGCAACCCCAAGGAGAGAAAGCCGAGAGGTGGAGCCGCCGAAGTAGCAGGGTAGCGAGCTAGAGGGCGTGGTGCACGTGCACGTGTGTTACAGGAATACTGATGTCAGAGAGATAGCCAGGACGCGTTAAGTCAGGGGCTGCTGGCACTGTTTCTTCCACTGCTGAAGGATCTATTTGCCCTGTACTAAGTGTGCAGTCGAGAGAGGTCTGTGAGAATTGCGTCTGCGTTTTTTACCCTGTCAGCCTCCTACAGTTTTCCCTCCTTCCCACTCTGACTTAAGAGTCCAAGCTTGGTGGCTCCGCCCACGGTTGCATTAATTCAATCCGCTACACCCAGAAGCCTGCGCTGCTTCTCTCCCTGGTCCCCCAAACGCACCACCTGCATTTCCACTTCACGCTCCTGCTCTGCGTCAATCAATCTTGACTCATAGCGGTTGTTCTGGTGAGATTTGATTTACTTTTAATTTCAGTTTTTTATGAACGTAAATTTGATAACCTGTCATGAAAAGCAACGCCTTCTGATATTTACGTTCACCGGTCTGAGCCCTCCCCTTCTCGGCTGGAGAGACACTGGGGTTTTTTGATGCTTATTGCTGCAAATCGACCTGGTGAGTTAGAGCAAACAGGTGAGTTAACTCTTGGGTCACTGCAAATGGTGTGGAAGAGTGAAAGAGAGAAGGAGACGCGTAGGTAGATGGCATTCGGCCAGGATACGCTGGGCTGCGAGACACCGAGCCCCGGTTATCACCCGCACGCCAAGCAGGAATTCAGCAGATAGGTCCAGGAGCTTGCCTGGGTCGGAGGTGTAACTTGTCGTCGCCAAGCGGTCCTGTTTGCTTCATCTCCAGATTCTGGTTCCTTCCGTGTTGGTTCCTCCCACAGAAAACGCGGCCACTGCGCCATGGTCAGCGGCGGTGGACGAGGTGAGAGGAGTCAGATGCCCAGCAGCGGCTCCCACGGGCCCGGCAGGGGCGCCAGGAGCTTTGCAGGGCTGGCCACATGGCAGGAGGTGTGCTAGTCCCACAGGGGCTGCAGGAGAGACACTGGGTGCTCCTGGGGCCCCACAGGAGGGATGGCAGGAGGTTCTCAGAGGAAGGGCTGATGGGAAAACGTGTTGGGTGAACAACACTCCAGATGTCATGGATCGGGGTGAGCAGCCCTCTCTCACGAGACGCTGAGACGTGGGTAATACAGGGAATTCACCGCTGCCTTCCTGTTTTCCATGGGAGTGCCTGGATGCCCACGTGTCTCATGGCATGGGCAAACACACTCACGCATCTCAATTCTGAAGACCCGAGGTTGTGTCCTCCCATGTTTCTCCTTGGCCAAGGGCACTGAATCCCTAACCTCTCCTGACCCGGTCAGTAATCCAGGGATGCGTTACAGCAACCCCTGGGGAAGCCGTGCTCTCTCACTGAATTATGGGTCATGAAGTTACGACACCATCATTGTGGGTTGAACGTAATCCTGGGTTAACCCAGCTGGGGGTGGGGTGTTCCGGCTTCCTCGGCTGAATCTGGTATCACATCAATCCCAAATCAAAGGGTTCCTTGGGCAGCATTGCCAGCTTCACTTTTCACTGGTATTCTCAGAGCCTATTCCTCCTGCATCCTGGGATCCCACCTGCACACGGGGACACGCGTGCACACGTGCAGGATACATCCAAAAGTTCACAGACAATGCATACTATGAAAAAAAATAGGTGTGTGGAATTCACAATTTGCACCAAACAAATAGATCTTCTAATCGCCTTTTCCACAAACATTGCGAAGTATCCTCCGAATTGGGGTGAAGCTGGGGTAGATTTGACACCTTTGTGTTTTCAACGCCTTTTGTTGGGCGTTCTGCAAGGCCATGGCTTTCTTCCTTCTGCACAGAAGAGCTGGGTTTCCCTGCCCTGCCTGTGAGCTGGATTAATAGTTAATGATGGCTTGGGAGGAGGAACAAAGTCTGTGGGGTGTGATCAGAGATTAGTCTTTTAAAACACAGCTAAGCCTTTTGTCCTCGGTTTAGCTGCTTGCCGGCCTCCTGCTGGGCCTCCACAGAGACCACCCTGCTGGAGTTCAGCTCCGACTCCCGGGGCCCAGAGCTGAGGTTCCTGGGGGCCGGTGGACAAGGCAGCTTCCGGAATGGGCAGCCCCCTGGTGCCGAGCCTGTGAGGCCCATCCTGCGGTGCGGCCGCTCGTCCCCAAGGGCTGTGCCCACGAGACACCCTCCCGGGGGCCGTCAGCCCCTCGCAGCTGCTGGGCCTCTCTGCTCCAAGTCCCAGCGCCCGGCACAGGGCGTGTGGCAGAAGGAAGCTGAAAGCCACTGCAACGTGCAGTCTGGAATCAGCTCAGAGGGTGCTGGGTGTGAGACGGGCCCGGTGCCGCTCACGGGGACTGCAGGGCCGGGAGTCTGTGGGGTTCGTGCTCCTCGTCTTCTGGCCTGTAGAACACACAGGTCATCCTGCATGCGCAGAACCCAAGTGGAGGGAGTCTGTCCATCCTGGGAATGAGGGCCAGGCCACCGCCACGTGGTCAGTCCCTCACAGCGAGGCCGCTCCACCTCAGGCTCAGACGCACTTGGTTGCCAGTAGGGGAAAGCAGCTGTGTCCCCTAACGGGAAAGGGGGATTTCCTGCCGGGACACACAGGGGTTTCCCAGGAAACGGGTCCACAGGCTGAGAAGGAAGCCAGGAGCCAGCCGAGCCAGGCCTCCACAGAACCCCGGAAAGGGAGGCCCAGGGAGGAGAAGTCAGCCTCTGGCACAGCCTTGTTGTTCAGCTCACTGGGGAGGGGAGCACGGCCCCACCTTCCCAAAGGAGGCACTGCTGTCAGAAGGGGTCCCAGGGCCCTGGGAAGGGCCTGGGGGCGTCAGCCAGAGGCCCCAGTACCACCCAGTTCCCTGTCCAGGCCCCTCTGGAAGTTTGCTTTTCTGGCTCTTTGTTGTGTTTCTCCCTGTGTTCTGCTTCCATCTCACAGTAGGAGTGGCCTCAGGTCACGGGGTAGCAGGAAGGGACAGTGGATGCTGTCATGTCCCCAGGGCGGCCCGTGAGGCCAGCAGGCTTGGCAGGCGCACTTGCTGGAAGACCCTGCTCCTTCAGTCAACGGGAAGCCTCTGCCGCAAGCTTGCCGACTGGGCGGCGAGGCAGCCAGGGGCTCACACGAGCCAGGGCAGGGCCGTGCTGCTCTGGGCAGTCACTTTCCAGTGTGACGCCCACAGGCCGGAACCTGCTAGAAGGCCGACTTCTACCGCTTGCTAGTTTCATCATCATGTTACCGAGTTCGGAGAGCAGAACACGTGACCAGGAGCTGTGCGACTCCGGATTTTGGGCTTTGTCTGGCGAGAGAGCGAGGAGCTCTCGAGGGCAGGGGTGGGTGCTGTGTGTTACTCACTCACCCCGGGGCTCCCCCGAGCTCCCCACAGGCCCTGTGGGTGGGTGGAGAGGAGGCCCCGGAAACCGAGGGGGTTATCAAGCTCCCCGTGTCCCTGGAGAAGAAATGCGGAACTTTGTTTCTGAGCAAAAACAAGTTAGGTTTCGCTCCACCCAGTGACTCAGCTATAGGACAATTGAGTCACACGTCTTCTCAGGGTAGGGATGAAAACAGATGGGCGCGATCCATCATCTGTCATCGTTCCGTCCGAGATACACACAAAGGCCGTGGTGCGTGCCGACAGGCTATGGAACGAGACAGATCTTAAATCACGGGCCTTCTGTGAACTTACAAATATTTTTAATTTTAAAAGTATTTAAGCCGGTGACTTTCATAAGTGAAGTTACAGCTATCTGACAAAGCAGAGACGTCACCGAGCTGGACAAATATTTTCCTAATGGTTTTGCTTTTCTCATTCCTTTCGAAATCAAGTAATAATATTTTTAATGCTTTTGTAAACATGAGATGTTTTAATGCTTGAAAAATTGTATCTCATAAATAAGCTTTATTATCTGTCAAAAAGGACGAAAATATAACTTTACATTTCTGTTTTAAAGTAATTTTAGTGCCTATTAGCTATAAAGTAACAGTTATATATAATTTAGAGTATGTAGTCACTCGAAACAACTTGACATTTTCACACAAACACAGAACCATAATAACAGTCTTGGGATTTCATTGGGAGTATGCACCACTCTAGGATATTAAAATAACTTATGGTGCACTGTAATTCTTGTTTTGTATTCGTCCACGTAGTTGTGAAGCAGGCAATAAAGTAGTAAAATAAAAACCCGAGCTCCAACTCCACACACGCCGCCTTCTTAAAGTTGTAGCGGGGCCTTTGCCCGTGAGGGTGCAGTGGGGTCTTTGCCTGGTGCGCGTGATTAACCTCGTCGACATTTTCCGCTGTCATCTCTGACTTTTTCTTTCCTAACGATATTGCCTGTCGCAGTGGCAAATTGTATTTATCTGAGCTTATTATGGGAGGCACTGTAATTGCTTCTGGAAGATAAAATTTCTGATTGTAGGTAGTCAGGACCCCCGTCCATTGACAAAGAGTAAATTACTTGTTGCTTTTATGAGGAGGCGGCATGGAAGCGATTTTTGCTTTGGCTAAAACAAACAAACAGACACACAGCAGCTGAACTCTGCATGGTGGTTGTGCCTATTGTTCTAATTTGAGGAGATAAACAGGATTCACAGGACGGGAGCAGAATGGGGCCGAGAATGTTAGGCAAACGGCCGTGCGTGTATGAGGCGCGCATGCAAATGAAATAGAGCATTAAATCCAATATTCCTCTGCTTTGGAGGACAGATAATTTGGACACCGTCTGGCTGAGCGTGGATCTTGGAAGAGCCTGAGAAGGGAGCGTTTGTGAATGTTGTAAATCAGACGTAAGGACAATATTTAACCTACTTAGAGAAGAAACCATTTGCCACATCATTTACGGAGTGGACGTACAGTCATGCTTGCCTCTGTGAAGCGCGCCCAGCGTTGCCCCCTTCCTGGCACCGCGCATCACCGTGTGCCCTGGAATGCGCTGGAACGCCGTTTCTTCCGACTCCTGAACTGCACCTTCGCGTGGGTTTTTTTTTTTTTTTTTTTTTTTTTTGACAGGCAGAGTGGACAGTGAGAGAGAGAGACAGAGAGAGAAAGGTCTTCCTTTGCCGTTGGTTCACCCTCCAATGGCCGCCGCTGCAGCCGGCGCACCGCGCTGATCCTGGCAGGAGCCAGGAGCCAGGTGCTTTTCCTGGTCTCCCATGGGGTGCAGGGCCCAAGCACCTGGGCCATCCTCCACTGCACTCCCTGGCCACAGCAGAGAGCTGGCCTGGAAGAGGGGCAACCGGGACAGAATCCGGCGCCCCAACCGGGACTAGAACCCGGTGTGCCGGCGCCGCAAGGTGGAGGATTAGCCTATTGAGCCACGGCGCCGGCTAAAAGTGAACTTTTTTTTTTTTTTATTTGACAGGTAGAGTTATAGACAGTGTGAGAGAGAGACAGAGAGAGGTCTTCCTTCCGTTGGTTTACTCCCCAAATGGCCGCTATGGCCAACGCTGCACCCATCTGAAGCCAGGAGCCAGGTGCTTCCTCTAGGTCTCCCAAGCGGGTGCAGGGGCCCAAGCACTTGGGCCATCCTCCACTGCCCTCCCGGGCCATAGCAGAGAGCTGGACTGGAAGAGGAGCAACCAGGACTAGAACCCGGCACCCATATGGGATGCCGGCGCTGCAGGTGAAGGACTAACCAAGTGAGCCATGGAGCCAGCCCTCGCGTGGGTTTTGATTGGCCCTTCGCCCATTGGTAAGGGCTCCCATCACACGACAAGCAGCACCCACACAACAAATGACGATTCACGCGCAGCAGCTGACTGTATCCTTAAATATTCGTCCTGAGAGAAAGACCAAGGAAAAAAAGCCATTTTTGTGTGGGCAAAGATGGGCACCGTTTATAATCTACATATTGCAATTAAAACCACTCAAGGATTTGACTTCCGTGCATTTTAATTGAAGTGGTATGCGGGTGGGGAATAGGTGAGTGCGCAGATGTGCACAGAAATTAATACGAACACAGAGAAATGTCTTTTCTCCATAAAAGGACTGACCAAATGTTCACAGATGGAAGCTGAGAGCCCCCTTATTTCATAAACCAGCAGGGCTTGCTTGGGTCACTTCTGTAGCAATTCCGTGTACTTGATGTTGAAAAAGACATGCCCCTTTCTTTTTCCTTATAAACGATTCTCATGCCTGATTAGTTAATGTCTTTAATTTGCATTAGCGCACCTAAATGAAAGTAAAAACAAATTAGTTCAATAAATGTGCTTGAGAGCCGGCTGCTGAAGGGTGAGGGAGATTCTCAGCCCGCAGATATTAACGGGCAGCGTTAACCCCCCAGGTCTCCGGGGCCAGCTGAGACCAGGGGGACAACTACAAAAGGGCCAAGACGAGAAAAGGACATGGAGGAGATCTTTCCAAATCAAGATATAATGAGGGGTTCGGAACAGAGGCAAGAAAGTGCCAGAACAACAGGTGCGTGCCCCTCTCCTGCTGTCTGAAAGCTGGGGCAGTGGCAGCCTCACAACAGGTGTGCAGTGGGTGGCTCTGAGTCAACAAGAAGACGGATTTGTGTGTTACACCTTACTGGATGCTCCCGTACGTTTAAACCCATGACAAAGGGCTGAGTTCCAGCACCACCCTAAATGCCAATAATTCATACTATTACAGCACGGATCTCATTCCCTGCAAGACGTCACACACACACACACACACACACACACACACGCAAAAACGGAAATGTAAACTAAAATCCTAGAGTAGCCCACAGGAACCGATTTTAATTCTTAAAGCGGATCTGATAACATTTGGAAGACAGGGACACACAGTATCAAATAGAAGCCTAATCAAGACGATTCTGAACAGAGCCCTGTAGGGAGACCCACCTGGTGGCCTCCTAACTCGCTTCCTCCTCGCTGTAATTCACTCAGAGAGCAGGCGAGGCGGGGGCTGTGGAGGGGCGCTGGGCCTGGCCTGCCCGTCCCTTCTGCCCATGACCCTCTTGCCTTTGTCCTTGAAGAAGCAGGAATCTGACCTTAAAGAGATGTCCGTGCTGGGCCATAATTAGTCAGAGGGTCTCTGTTTTCAGACGTTTGAAGCCCAGTTCTTCCCTGAGCAGAAGGGGCGCGCCCTGGTCCAGGGGACCGAGCCCCTCTGAGAACAAAGGAGAGCCATGAACCCTTGTAGCGGGGAATGTGCAGTAACTGACTTCCTGGCCGACTCATTGCTTAGACTATTGCACTAATTAACTTATCTGTTAAAGATTGAGCTCTCTCGTCCCCAGGTACAGGCGTTTCAGATAAATCTAGATACAGCTGGTGTAATTATGAGGGGTTTCAAATGCCGCCTCTCTGAATGTCACAATTCCTCCAAATTCTCGAGCTGAAATATCATTAACTCAGACACCGGGGTCTGGGTTGGGGGATTTGACATTGGCAGAGAGGAGGAGCTGATTTCAAAGGGATCACAAAAGTTAGGAAAATCAGCAAACGACTCATCATGCCCACCTATGTATTTCACTGAATGTTTTAATTTGTTTTTTCCCCTGGAATTGTACCACATAAAGACGACCTGAAGGAGACTCTCAACTCCCCTGCCATCTGCCAGGACTGGTGCGGTCCTTGCTCCGTCACGCTGGGAAATGAGCAAACCAGAGTCTTGCAGGCGAGGAGGTGAACTCCAGTTCTGGGTGAGGGAGAACGGGGGGGGGGGTGTTTATAGCAAGCGCAGGACACTGCGGTCCCGATCTCAACCGTCTCTTACAAGCCCTTCCTTCCACGGTGCCCCGTTAGGCTGTCACCACCATAGCCTTTCCTGTTGAGAAAACAGATCTGACTGCGGGAGCATTCAGCCACTGTGTAGCGCAGAGCGCGGTTGAATACGGCTGTGACACCCCCAGGTAGGGGACCGAGGATCAGCTGAGGCCAGCCACAGCCCGGGGCAAACTACCCGCCGTCTTCACCCTAAGTCTGCAAGGAAGACGGGGTTATTCTGAATTCTCATTAGGTTATGAAGAACGCCCAGAGCTTATGTGACATTCCTCCCTGTGCCTGGTGCCTGCTCCCCCCGGGTGCTGGGTGCCTAGGGCTGACCCTGTTGCTGGATGACAGTGTCAGAGTTAAGACAAGCGGGGCTGTGACCAGCAGGCCTGCAGCAGGGCCAGTTCTTGCTGTGCTGGGCGCCTGCCCACGGTTGGCTGGGGCTGAGGCTGGATCCCTCCATCTCTCACTGAGCTTCTGCACCTCCCGGAAACTTTACCAGAAACGATCCATTCCAGAGGCCCTTGGAGAGTATGCTACGGAGAAGGTTAACAGACGACAACGACACCGAGGAGTTCATTCGTTGTCTGTCACTCAGAGGCCCTCTTCCTGCACCTGTGAGCCACAGACCCCTCACGTCCATGGCTCCCTCCCGACTTTTCTCCTGGGCCTGTCTTGGTTGGGGTTTGCTTCCCCAGGCTCAGTGGCCGGAGGGAGTGTCTTCCGGTTCCCTGGCCACTGCCCAGGGAACAAAGGTGGAGAGGTACCCAGGCCAGGGGGGAACCATGTGGGAGGGGCCCGAGGGAGCTCTCTCTCCATGCTAGCCGGGCGTCCTCACCGTGTGGCAAAGCTGCTGGGACCATTACCCGCTTCCATGCCAGTGGGCTTCCGTGACCGGGGGCGCTGAGCCTTGGCCTTCGAGTCATGGGGGACACTCAGAGTTGTGCCATGGGGTGTCTCCAGCTTGCCTCCAGTTCCCCAGAATTCTGTTCAGGTTAAGAATATCTGGACGCAGAGATGTAGCAGGTAAAGCCACCATCTGCAGTGCCAGCATCCCATATGGACACTGGTTCAAGTCCTGGCTCCTCCACTTCCGATGCAGCTCTCTGCTATGGCCTGGGAAAACAATGGAAGATGGCTCAAGTCCTTGGGTCCCTGCACCCACATGGGAGACCCAGAAGAATCTCTTGGCTCCTGGCTTCGGATCAGCTCAGTTCTGGCCAATTGGGGAGTGAACCAGCAGATGGGAGACCTCTCTCTCTGTGTCTCTCTCTCTCTCTCTCTCTGCCTCTCCTTCTCTCTCTGTGTAACTCTGCTTTCAAATAAATAAATAAATAAATGTTTTTTAAAAAAGAATATTTGGAAACCCGAGAGCAAACACTGGTCACAAAAACTCAACGGCATGGTTTTTCTCCCCTGAACAACAAGCCCTGTCCATCAGAGAAGACGACCACCCCAGCCGACACGGACCCGGGGACTCCGCTGTCTCCTTCCGGTCTCTCTGCACAGCAGGGGTGTGGTCACTGCTCCACCAGATAGAAATCGTGCTACATCTTCTGTTTCTAACCTGCCTTCGGCACTAGACGATAGATTGGGCCATTTCCCCATCCGAGTGGATGTTCCTAACGCTAATCGCACAGGCAGAACCGACCCGCGTCTATCTTAGGGAAGCGACAGCGTTCACTGTGCTAGCCCTGGTTCCACATTGAGGTTGTTTGAGTTTTCATTGTTGTGGAGTCAGTGTGGCAGGGAACATCATTATTCGCCTTTGCTTATTCCCGCAGGAAGGATCCCTGGAAGTAACATTCCCTGCTCACAGGTGTGCCCACTTTAACATCCCAGCAAATCGCGTTTCAGAGAGATCACATGGAAATGCCACTCCCGTCAGCAGCACACGAGAGCACCCACTTCACCAGCACGCTGGGTGTGTGTGTGTGTGTGTGTGTGTGTGAGAGAGAGACAGGCAGAGTTAGACAGTGAGAGAGAGAGACAGACAGAAAGGTCTTCCTTCCGTTGGCTCATCCCCCAAATCCGCTATGACGAGAACTACGCCTATCCAAAGCCAGGAGCCAGGTGCTTCTCCTGGTCTCCCATGGGGTGCAGGGCCCAAGCACTTGGGCCATCCTCCACTGCACTCCCTGGGCTATAGCAGAGAGCTGGACTGGAAGAGCAGCAACCGGGACAGAATCTGACACCCCAACTCGGACTAGAATCCAGGGTGCCGGCGCCACAGGTGGAGGATTAACCAAGTGAGCCATGGCACCGGCCCCTGTTTTTTAATTTTTGTAGATTTGATGTCATGGAAATGATGCTTTGTTATTATTTTGATTATCAAGAGATAGAATTTTTATTATCACAATTATTGGCTCTTTGGCTTTCTTCTTGTAAACTGTTTATTCCTGGTCTTGGCCCATGTATCAATTGGGGCATTTATTTTTTCATATTAATTTGCAAGTCTTTCATAAATTAATTATATATTCATGTTATATTGTGTTTTCCCACTTACTGTTTTTTTTCTCTTACATAAGATATTTACATGGATTAAAAGTTTCACTTTTTTAGAAAAATTGATTTATTATAGAAAGAGGGGCGGGGAGGGAAAAGGAGAGGGAGGGAGAGAGAGATTGATCTTGCACCCACTGGGTCACTCCCCAAATGGCTGCAATGGCCAAGGCTGGGCCAGGCTGAAGCCAGGAGCCTGGAGCTCCATCCAGGTCTCCCACGTGGGTGCAGGGGCCCAAGCACTCGGTCCACCTTCTGCTGCTTTCCCAGGTGCGTTAGCAGAGAGCTGGTTGGAAGTGGAGCAGCCGGGACTTGAACAGGTGCTGATACGGGATGCTGGTGCTGCAGGAGGAGGCTTAAGCTGCTGACCCCGAGCTCGGCCCCGACTATCACTCTTTTTACAATATTCTGTTGCTAAGTATTCATGACACTGTCCTTTCTTTCCCAAATATCAGATACTTATCTATATGTTTCTATTATTTTGTATTTTTAAAAATATTTGACCTTACAATTTGGGAATTTGTAACATTTTCTGAGGAGGAAGATTGGACTCATTTTTTTCCTAATTAGTCATTTGAACTTAAGCCATTTAGTGAAATAGACTTTACCTTTGATTTGCAGTACTACTTTATTATGCTGAGCTCTTCTCCACACTCTGCCAAGATGCCTATTTTCCCTGGTGATCAACCAGTTCTGTTGCCAGGGCTCACTGTTTTAGCTATTGTAAACTTCTCATTTATTTAAACAACCAGGACAACAAGTCCATTTCATTTTTTAAAGAATTATTTATTTATTTGAAAGGCAGAGTTACAGAGAGGCAGAGAGAGAGAGAGAGAGAGAGAGAGAGAGGTCTTCCACCTGCTGGTTCACTCCTCAAAAGGCCACAACAGATGGAGCTGCACTGATCTGAAACCAGGAGCCAGGAGCTTCTAACAGGTCTCCCACGTGGGTGCAGGGGCCCAAGCACTTGGGCCATCCTCCACTGCTTTCCCAGGCCACAGCAGAGAGCTGGATTGGAAGTGGAGCAGCCGGGACTCAAACTGCTGCCTTGCCCCTTTCATTTTATTTAACCATTTTTTGGTGGTTCTTCCTCATTTCTTATGTTAATTCTCAAATCATTTTTATGGCAGAAGCATATCCTATTTTGGTACAATTGAATATGAAATTAAAAATTAAATTAAAAATTAGGTTGCAGATATCTGATGTGCTGCCATGTGTGTGTCATTAGTTTTTCTTGTTTTTCAACTTCGTGTGACCACTGATTTTTTTCTTCTTTTACCCTCAATAGATTTTGCAATTTACTGTAAATATTTTTGTTAAAATCATTCTTTACTATTCTATGCTTGGCGTTTCTTCTCTGAATGGAATCCTTTTTTATTATATTTTCTATCTTTTCCTACCTAGAAAAACGTGAGTTTTCTATATTGATTTTCATCCCTTGTCTCTGTGTGCTTCATTGCAACAGTTGTGCAGTTCATCACTTACTCTCCTGAGACAGAGAACTCAGGCAGAGCGGTTCTTTTGCTTTAATTTTCCCACATACATTCCTATCTTTATCTGAATTTGCTGAGTTGGCTGGAAAGACATCTGTGTTTCTGATTGCTTTGGAAAAGTGTGCAGGTTTTTTTTTTTTTCATTAAACACATTAATGTATTTTCTATTATGTCAAGGAAAGAATATTTCATCCAGTGCACTGTAAAGCTGTTATTGAAATAAAACACTATTTTCCTCTTTTGAGTGTTGGATTTTATACTGTAGTTTCTGAATTAAACCATCCTTGCCTTCCTGGAGGAGCCGTTATTTGGTCCTTTTGGAAAGATACTTGGATTCTCCGCGTGGTTCTCAGGCCTCTGCGCACAGAGCAGCCCAGTTTCCCCGTGGTCTCTCCGTGGTCTCTCCGTGGTCTCTCCGTGGTCTCTCCGTGGTCTCTCGTGGTCTCTCCGTGGTCTCTCGCGTAGCCTCTCTGTGGCGAATCCCTTCTCCAAAGCCCAGCCGCTGTGCTGCCTTGCTTTGTTGCTGCGTTATATTTTCTGTCTTTGTTATTCAGCCAGAGCAGTGATCACTTACTTTCAGCCAGTATGTGCATGTCGTACCTGTTTGTAGGCGCCACGGCCACGGGCTGTTGGGATGTGTGTGTACACTGTGCAATGCTTCACTCAGAGCACAGATGTCCGTCTCTGCAAGCGCTCATCTCTGTGGCAAAACCCTCAAGGCCCTTTCCCCCAGCTGGTTTTGTGGTTTAAAGGATACACAGCACAGGGCGTTCTGCATTTCACCTGCTGTGCAATGGAAAACCGGCACTTGCCACGGGGACCTGACGGTAACTTGACACGTGTTCCTCAGCCTTTGCCCACTCCCCAGCCCCTGGGAACTATCCTTGCGCCCTCCACAGCTAGGAGAACCACTTCTTTAAAGCCCACGTGAGTGGCTTCACGTGGTGTTCGGGTGTTCGTCTTCCCACGCCAGCAGGCTTCTCCTCACCTAAGACCTCAGTTTCGTCAACGCTGTCGCAATCGGCAGGGCTGCGTCCTTCTGAGGGCTGGGCAGCACGCCGCTGCAGGGATGCGCCATCTTCTAAAAGCACCTCCTCGGCCGGTTCACAGTGGGTCCCGCCCCATTCCTCGGCGTCAGGAGTGGTGCTCCAGCAGCACCCATGGCAGACGTCTCTTGGACAGGTATGCAGCCGGGAATGGAATTGCTGGATCTGTTTTGCTACCATTGAGGAGCCTCGGTACTGCTCTCCACGACGCTATGCTGATTCCACCCAAAGCCTGGAGGGCCGCCCTTTTCCTCGGCTTCCGCCAGCACTTGCTGTCGTTTGTCTGTTGACCTGAGTGAGGTGCTAGCTCACTGTGGTTCTGATTTCTGTGTCCCTGCAGAGAGATGTTGAGCGGCTTTTCCTGTGCCCGTGGCTGCTGTCATATGCCCCTTTGAAAAACGCCTGCTTAGATCTGCTCAGGTTTAAACTGGATTCTTTTTCTATCAGCTCTTTATTTGAGGGGGTCTTAAAGAGTTTGTGGAAGAAAGACTGAAAAGTTTTTGCTACTGCCTCTCCATTCTCCCTACAGATGATCAGATAATCAGCGTGAATCACTCGTTTGGTTTGCCTTCTTAGCTGCCTATCTAGCTACACTTCTACAATAAGCACATTTTGGTTTTGTTTTGTCTTATAAAAGTGAGATCATGCTGCAGCTAGATGTTTTAAACTAATGATGCATTGTGAGCGTCCCCCTGGGCCGATACTTAATGCAGAACACATTCTTTAAAAGAACGGTTTAATATTCCATAGTGTTTTGTTATAGGAAAATTAATTTAAGCATTACTCTACTGATGGTTGTTTTAAGCTTTTTTTTCTTTTTCATACAATGCTGAGCAATTATATAGATAAATTTGCATGCTGGAACTTTTGTTGAACAGGGTGAATTTCCAGAAGGGAAGCTGTCTGGTGAGAAGCGCGACCAGCGTTTTGTGGGGAATGTGCTGTGTGGGTGCAGCAGCACGGGTTCCTGTGCGCAGGGTGAGAACACGCTTTGGCGAATGTTCCTGCCGGCGCCCAGTGGGACCGACGTTCCGCGGCGTGCGTCAGTGTGGACCGAGAGGAAGGCTCTCCTCGCTGCTTCGACTTCCACGGCCTTCCCCACATATTCAGAGGTTATTTGCATTGGATTTTGTCTTTTGTTAATTGTCAGTCCAAGTGTTTATGAGCTTGTAGAGGTTCTTAGGACACTGGGGATATTGACATCTGCCACACGGAAAGTTAAGAGGTAACTTGTTTTTCACTTCGCTTGTGGCAGATGGCTGTAAGAACTGTCTGCGGACTGAGCCATGTCTCCCTTGTCCTTTATTCCTGCAGGGTTTACGTGGGGAAGGTTTCCAACCTCGCTGTCTACCTTGTCTCAACATTCAGTGTGACACCTGTCAGTCATGATCAGTGGTCAACCTGAATGACCTGGCTCACGTAATATGATTTTACATTTCAATTTTAAAAAATAAAAATGGGGCTGGTGCCACGGCTCACTAGGCTAATCGTCCGCCTGTGGCACCGGCATCCCAGGTTCTAGTCCCGGTTGGGGTGCTGGATTCTGTCCCGGTTGCTCCTCTTCCAGGCCAGCTCTCTGCTGTGGCCTGGGAAGGCAGTAGAGGATGGCCCAAGTGCTTGGGCCCTGCACCCGCGTGGGAGACCAGGAGGAAGCACCTGGCTCCTGGCTTTGGATCGGCGCAGCGCCCCAGCCGTAGCGGCCATTTGGGGGGTGAATCAATGGAAGAAAGACCTTTCTCTATGTCTTTCTGTCTCTCTGTCTCACTGTCTAACTCTGCCTGTCAAAAAAAAAAATAAATAAAAATAAAAATTGTCTTAAAAAAACTAGATTTGGGATTCATCAAGGCAACGTTCTGCTTTAACTCATTGATGACCGATTTATTGAGTGCGCGAGGTGCTCAGCTCTTATTTCTAAGTGAAAGGCTTAGTTCACCAGTTTTTACGAACTTTTGTTGAATGATTAAACTTTCCAGCTAATGAGGCGCCCTCAGAGTTGCCTCAGGATGAGAAATAACTTGGCTGACCCATATTTTCAGGTCACCACTCTCCCCGCCTCCGACAGCCTCAGACGTGGCTTCCCGGTCTGGCACTGCGTGTCCCAAGGAGGAACGAGGGGCGTCCCTTGCTCTCCTGCATGGGCGGAGCTGGGGTGGCCTTGCGGAAAGCCCCTGCTTCCACGCTAGGCCTTGTGATGTCTGTCATTCAATGTAGAACACGGATGGACAGGTGCCTCTCCTCCGGGCCGTGCCGAGCCGCTGTGCACACGTTCAGTCAGGTTTGGGCCACTGTTGGACTTGCAGAGATGCCTTTGTCAGTGTCTCTGTTCTTTGTGACCACAGAGCTGCTGATTTTGTGGGTATTTTCTGTCCTCCTCCTCAGGTTCTTTTGGTTCACCGGGTTCATTTCCTTTCTCTTCTCTTCGTCCAAAAGAGAATCTCAGACTCGCACGCCGCGTCCACGCTGCGCCTTCTGGCATTCCCCCTGCACCATGGGTTTGAGTCTCGCTGTTGCATTCTTGGTTTTTCCGTATCCCCTTTCTTTACTCTCGGCTCTGTGCGTCAGTGTGCGGCCCCTCCTTGCTTGCCTTTACTTCCCGCTGCTGCTGGTCGCCTCCCTTTCTCACAGACCGCGTCTTGGACTGATGGACTCAGGGAGGGCCAGGGGCTGAGTGCTGATGGCTGCTGCTGCTCACCCCAGAACGCTGTTCTCTGAGCCCGGAGCAAGATCCACGCTGTGCTTTTCAGGTCGCCTCATTTCGTGGGTTTCCTTTCTGTCCCTTAGTAGGGAAAGAGCCCACCAGCTGCCACGGAATGTGGAAAGCACCTTTCTCCGCTGGTGGGAGGACGGCGACTGGCCCAGGCCTGCTGGGGTCTTAGCCACCAGGAAGCATCAGCCTGTGGCCTCTGGGCCCACTGGGCTCTGACTCACGGTGCCCTGCTGTCAGCATCCTCCCTGGAGCCTCAGCGTCTGGGTCTGGAGACCGTGGCCGGGGAGCCCCCTGTGCCGCACGTCTCCAGGGAGGCCTCGGCTCTTCGCCCACAGGGGGCAGCCCCACAGTCTCCTGGTGGGGAGGCAAGGTGGGCTCGTACCCTGTCACCCCCTTCCCGCAGCTGGGCCCTTTCTCGTGACCCACAGCCTGGTCGTCGGGAGCCGCAGCCGGAGAAGGTGGCACTGGCTGCCGTGTAAACAGAGCTCCCGTTTGCTTCACGGTTTGTGGAGACTTTGCCCAAACCCTGCCATTTAACTCGTGATCTTAATTTTCTGCAGTGGTGTTGGGAGTTCCGTATTTTTAAAGCCCCTCTGTAAGTATCTTCATAGGCATCGATCACTTAGTTAACAAATACTCACGGTCTAGTTTATGGGAAAATGATCTTTTCCAGACAGGGTTAAAGAGGGAGAGGGACTACCCTCAGAGTGGCCAGCGAGTGCCACTTCTAACCAGAGGGAGAGAGCAGCATATTAGAAGCAGCCGGAACACTGCCTGATGTGTGAGAAGCGACTTCCAAAAGCTCATGCAGAAATGGAATGAAACGATGAGTTTATTTTGATATAAAAATTTTTGAGTCTATGCATAGTTTTTTCAGAATATGCTTTCCTCTAGACTTTTTGAGTCTCCCTGTATAGTGCAATATGCGCATATATAGAGATACATTATACACACACACACACATATAGAGATACATTTTATATATAACACACACACATATATATATAGATACATTTTATATATAACACACACACATATATAGAGATATATTTTATATATAACATACACACACATATATAGAGATACATTTTATACACACACACACAGAGATACATTTTATATATAACACACACACACACACACATATGTATGTTGCTCTCAGCTCCCCTGTTGCCCCCGTCTGGACGTGGAGGAGGTGTGGCACTGCTTTTGTGAGCCCATCCCTGGGGAGGCAAAGGGGAGTGCATGCCCACGGGAGGACACGGGGACTGATGCACGGCGGGCGGCCTGGGCACACACCTCAACTCCAGCACCGGGAGGCTGGCTGCCAGTAGAGAGCCTCTGCTGTGGTGGCGCTACCTTGATCCTTAGCTGGACTCCTCACGGGAAATAGCAGACCTCTTTCGACCATCCCGCGAGGTCAAAGGAGGGAGCAAACCACGATGCTGGGCTTTAACAGCAAAAAGTTTCACGACAGAGTTAGTTTTGTGTAAATCACGCGTGAGTGTCCGCTCAAGTGGGTGAGGGCTGGGAATAGAAAAATAAGCAGGCCGATTGTCAGCTGAAATGCGATAAGAGAATCCATGTTTTTAAAGATACGGTGTTGTAGTTCTTAGCGGCAGCAGTTAGATAACGGAAGGATGGAAGCCGGGATCCCTCTGGGACCGCCGATGACAACCTAACAGATGAGTCCAGATGACAATGGAAGAGGGGGAATGGACAGAAATTATATTAACAAACTGTTGTTGTTGGTTCTAATAAGATTTAAGCAACCAAATAACCGAACCTGAAAGACCAACGTATTTTTCAAGATGATTTAGAAGGACCCTAGCGTTGAGGATGTCAAAAGCTGCAATTAGGTCTGAGCTCATTTCGGGAGTGACTTCCTGGCACCAGCTGCACCCGGGGTGTCGGCACGTGTCTCCGGGAGGGCACGTCCGTGCACAGCACAACCGGACTCCGCTCCGCAAAACGCATTATAGTCATTCAGATGCATTTCCTCCATCTCACTGTTACCCATATGAATTAGATTTGCAATTTTAAAAAAAATGGGGATGACCAGTTTTCAGAAATGCAATATTGTTACAAAGAACTATTTTTAGAGAGTTTACCGTGGTCCGTAAGATAGGAGCATTTATGCCACCTCGGAGAGCAACACGAAATCCACAGGAAGCCTTCGAAGGCTTAGAAACACTTTAGCTCTATGTTTTAAGATCAAAGGTATTAAAAAAACAGGAACGTGGACCCGTGCTTTCTGGCTACTATTTTTTTCTTTCTAAAATGGCGATGGACAGATGTCAGTTTCACACACGAAGAAAAGGCTTTTGTGCCCTGGGTGTACTTTTCTGCGATGGCTGGACAGAATCTTTTGTTCTTATGTTAGAAACACTGTCTTGCTTTTTGATTCATATTTCTTGACCTCAGCCTTGAAAACGACAGGAATTATAAATTTGAAATATATTCTGAGGCTTTATTAAACTGTTCTAATTCATGAAATTAAATTTCTCTGAAATTCCATCTCCTAACCACGTCCTTGTTGAACATCGGTTGTTTGGCCCAGGGTTTATCACACCTGACGTGGCCGACGCCTTGGACTGGAGAACGCTTGGTCGTGGGGCCGTGCTGCCCGCCCTGGCAGCCGCGGCTCCTGTCCTGGGTGCCAGCAGTGCCGCTCCCCTCCCTGAGTGTAGTAACAAACGCGTCACCAGACAGCACCTGGGGGGCGGGGTTAACTCCTCACCAGACAGCACCTGGGGGGCGGGGTTAACTCCTCACCAGACAGCACCTGGGGGGCGGGGTTAACTCCTCACCAGACAGCACCTGGGGGGCGGGGTTAACGCGTCACCAGACAGCACCTGGGGGGCGGGGTTAACGCGTCACCAGACAGCACCTGGGGGGCGGGGTTAACGCGTCACCAGACAGCACCTGGGGGGCGGGGTTAACGCGTCACCAGACAGCACCTGGGGGGCGGGGTTAACTCCTCACCAGACAGCACCTGGGGGGCGGGGTTAACTCCTCACCAGACAGCACCTGGGGGGCGGGGTTAACACGTCACCAGACAGCACCTGGGGGGCGGGGTTAACGCGTCACCAGACAGCACCTGGGGGGCGGGGTTAACTCCTCACCAGACAGCACCTGGGGGGCGGGGTTAACGCGTCACCAGACAGCACCTGGGGGGCGGGGTTAACGCGTCACCAGACAGCACCTGGGGGGCGGGGTTAACGAGCTTCCAGGGCTGTGCTGCTCCTCAGGAACCGTCCCCTCGCTCTTCCTGTGTGGGCATCTGCCACGCTCCACACTTCATGTCTTAGTGTGCATGTGTGCGGGGGGGGGGGCGGGGGGGCATTTTCGACACTCTTGGAAGCCCTGACTGTGATGCTAATTTTCACTTAGTTTAGGCACTTTTGGTAAACTTTTAACTGATATAATTTCTTTTTCTTTTTTTTTTTTTTTTGAGAGGAAGAGTTAGACAGTGAGATAGAGAGAGAGATAGAGACAAAGAGAAAGGTCTTCCTTTTCCATTGGTTTACCCCCCAAATGGCCGCTACAGCCAGAGCGTTGTGGCCAGCATGCTGCGCTGATCTGAAGCCAGGAGCCAGGTGCCTCCTCCTGGTCTCCCATGTGGGTGCAGAGCCCAAGGACCTGGGCCATCCTCCACTGCCTTCCCGGGCCACAGCAGAGAGCTGGACTGGAAGAGGAGCAACCGGGACAGAATCCGGCGCCCCGACCGGGACTAGAACCCGGTGTGCCGGCTCCGCAGGCGGAGGATTAGCCTAGTGAGCCGTGGCACCAGCTCTGATATAATTTATAATGTGCAGAGAAATTGCAAACACGGCCCAAAGAACTTCCATGTATCATTTTTTAAAAGATTTTATTTATTTATTTGAGAGGTAGAGTTAAAGACAGTAAGAGGGAGAGAAAGAGACAAGGATCTTCCATCTGCTGGTTTTCTCCCCAAATGGCTACAATGGCTGGAGCTGAGCCAATCCAAACCAGGAGCCAGGAGCTTCTTCCAGGTCCCCCACGTGGATGCAGGGGCCCAAGCACTTGGGCCATCTTCTGCTGCTTTCCCAGGCCATAGCAGAGAGCTGGCTAAGAAAAGGAGCAGCCGGGACTAGAACCGGCTCCCATATGGGATGCTGGCACTGCAGGCGGAGAATTAACCTACTGCACCACAGCGCCGGCTCCTTCCATATACCATTGACCAGTTACTGACTGCCAACATTTCTTCCCATTTGACTTGTTGTCTCCATCCTGAATCTATGTATCTGTATCTATGGTCACACATGCGTATACACATACATATATACAAACACATGTTTGCACACATATGCGCACACATACCAAAATCCTTGGAAATGCAGATTATGAGAAACTTAAATGTGAATATCAAAATTTTTCACCACAGTAAGTATCTTTTAATTTCCTTTCTGCACAAATTTTTTGAAGCCCTCTCATATGTAAAAACATACATATGTGCACACATATATGGGCTCTTCAAAAAGTTCATTAAAAATGTGTACTATTAAAAAAACTATATACCAAAAACTTTTTGAACCAAAATAAACTTTTTGGTACCAAAATAAACTTAGCCCTTTCTTTAAGATTTATTTATTTGAAAGAGTTACAGAGAGAGTGGGAAAGACAGAGAGAGAGAGGAGAGAGAGCTTCCATCTGCTAGTTCACTCCTCAACTGGCCACAATGACCAGAGCTGGGCCAGGCTGAAGCTAAGAGCCAGGAGCTTCTTATGGGTCTCCCACATGAGTGCAGGGGTCCAAGCACTTGGGCAGTCTTCCACTGCTTTCTTAGGCCATTAACAGGAAGCTGGATCAGAAGTGGGGTAGCTGGGACTCAAACAGGCACCCACATGGGATACTGGCACTGCAGACAGCTGCTTAGACCCATGTGCCACTGCACCAACCCCTGAACTTAGCTCTTAACCCCATTTTCTAGGAATTTTTGCAGTACCCTCATACATACATACACATACACATCCGTGTGTACATATATACATATGCACATGCATATATTTTTGCACACACAAAAATACAAATTCACACATACACACACGTACTTATTTTTCCTGAGTGAACAGGGAGTGAGAGGCTCTCTTGCCTTTTTTATTCTGAGATGCTTCAGAGTGTACCTCCTAAAAATAAAGTTCTGCTGCACAACCACAGCATGGTTGTTTAAATGAGTAACTAACACTGATGAGTCGCTGTTGTAAACACCACACAACACACATGCACACAGGAGCACGGTCTTCAAAGAGTTCATGGCAGATGTGCCAAATCAGAAAGCTATGCGTGGATTTCAAAGTATTTTTGCACCCAATACACTTGACTTCAATGGCGTCTTCCGTGACCTCTGACACCCCACTGGACACAGTCCAGCTCGTGTCCTGGGTCTACCACCTCTCCAGGTCACAGCCTGTTCTGTGCCGCCGTGTGCATTTTCCCAGGGTTGGGTGCAGTGTTTCAGCCACGTTCTGCAGGATGTCTCACGTGGTCCCGTGCCCTCCTCTCCTCGTGCTCTGGACCTTAGAGTATCTAAGCGGTACAGACTGGTCAGCCTCATCATTTTGTAGGTCTCCCAGTTTGGGTTTGGTGCTTTCTGCGTGCTCTGGTCCAGATTTTGTGTTTTTGGCAGGAAGACTGCAGAAGTGGAAGCGTCCGTCTCTGTGCGTTGCATCGAGAGACTCAAGGCGTCATTTTGTCCCTGGGCAGATGATGTTACTTTAGAGGACTTGCTGAGAGTGGTGCCTGCTGGATGTGTCCACTGAAGGTTCCTGGGTGTTTTTGGATGGTGGTAAAGGACCTGTGGGGCACACTTAGGTGTTGTCAACATCCTCTTCCTCATCACAATTTCATCCGTTAGTGTACCTTCCAAGTGAGGTTTTGTGCCTATACCAGTGATTACTCCCACGGTTGCACAGTCACCAGCGTCTCCTCCGCTTGGCCAGTCTACCTGTAAAGATGAGCTGCTGTCCGTTCCCTCACTTATTCAGTCAGTTTCTTAAGATTTTATTTGAGAGGCAGAGTTACAGACAGAGACAGGAAGAGACAGAGAGAGCGGTCCCCTTCTGCTGGTTCACTCCCCAGGTGGCCGCAATGACTGGAGCTGGGCCGATCCGAAGCCAGGAGCCAGGAGCTTCTTCCAGCTCTCCCACGTGGGTGCAGGAGCCCAAGGACTTGGGCCATCTTCTGCTGCTTTCCCAGGCCATAACAGAGAGCTTTAATGGAAGAGGAGCAGCTGGGACATGAACTGGCATCCATATGGCAGCCGGCACTCCAGGCAGAGGCTTAGCCCACTACACCACAGCGCTGCCGGCCCCTCATTCATTTTTACCAGCACACACACACACACACACACACACGGATTCTTTTAATCAATGAACTTCAATCTGCCATTGTCACTGTTTGTCCTGTGGTTCAGATGGCGTGACCTGGCCAAGGGGAGCCTCTCCACAGTGGCTGCGGCTCCTGTTGTCACATCTCCATCATTCTTTAAACCCCTCCTGACTGTGGCACCATGGCTGTTCCAGGCTGGTTTTCCCTTGTCCTAGCCCTGGAGTCAACCCCGTGTGCACAGGGCCCTTGCTTCCTTCTAGTGAGGAAGGGAACTCCAAAACCCCTAAACCCCACGGGTACTCCAGCAAAAGATCGGAGATGCGCCCAGTGCAAGCCATTGGAAAGAAAACACAGGATTCAAGGGCCAGCCCACGGGGTCGTCTGGAAATCCCTCGTCTCTGGAATCAGCTTGATGGACTGTCTCATGCACATTCTTCCACCTTCCGTGCTTCCTTTGCAAGTGCATGCAGTCTGGAGAGGCCCATTGTGCCCGTGTCTCCCAGGAGCTGTCCTGCTGACAGCTTGGCTGGGGCCCTTGGCCTTCCAGGAGTCTGGGGAAGCCTTCAGCCTGGAGCCACCCGCTTGAAGGAGGAGCGGGGTGGAAGCCACAGACCTGGCCACGTGCCGGGCAGCCTGGGCTGCCCCTGCCTGGCCTGGAGCCCCTGGACTTGGTGCCGTGATTGACTTCTTGGGGGCTCAGAGTGTGGAGTGGAGAGCCCAGCAGGTGCACGCCTCACTAATTGCATTACGATTGCATGAGATACTGCAAGGTTGACTGTGAACTCTTGGCTTCAGAACACAGGCTGGCGAGCGTGAGGAGCAGCTGGCAGCAGGAGAGGAGAAAGTGACAATCATTTCAGGAGCCAGCGCCGCGCTGGGGCAGGAGCGTGTGCACTTGGCCCCGCTCGCCAGAGAAGAGTCTTGCTTACAGACGGGGGCAGCTTCTGGTTCGCGTCTTCTCCTTTGTCTGCTTTTTGTGGCAGTGCTCTGAGAGGTTGGCAACCGGTTTGGGTCTGTTCTGGCCACATTGGCCTGGGGCCTAAGCCATCGGTTTCTTCTTAAGCTATTTGAATTCCAGCTATCTGACCAATCAGTTCATCAAAATAATCAGTCCATCAGGGGACCAGCCTCGTGGCCTGCACCAGCATCCCATATGGGCGCAGGTTCGAATCAAAGCTGCTCTACTTCCAATCCAGCTCCCTGTTAATGTGCCTGGGATAGCAGTGGAGAATAGTCCAAGTGCTTGGGCCCCTGCATCCATGTGGGAGACCAGGACCAAGCTTTTGGCTCCTGGAACCAGCCTGGCCTAGCCTAGTCATTGTGGCCATTTGAGGAGTAAACCAGCAGTTGGAAGACTTTCTCTCTCTCTCTCTCTGTTCCCCTCTTTCTATGTAACTCTACCTTTCAAATAAGTGGAATAAATATTTACCAAAACAGGATAATCTATCAAGTCAGAGCCTCAATAAAAGTATTGAGCCTACAGCGCTGGCGTTGGATCTGACTTAGACCATGATTACGAATGGCGGCTCTCAGGGGCTGTCTTCTGAGCGCTTTGTGCAGGACCGCGTTACTGCAGCCCACACTCCTGCTGGCCCCGTAAAATGCTGCCCTTGTGTTTCTAAACAAGAATTCCACTCAGGACGGCCAGGCGCTAGAGCTAGAGAACTCTTTTGGATTACATCTCTATATGAAAACTCGCGGGCAAGTCTGGCATTCTATTTCACAAGGCATACAGCCCTGTGTTAGCTTTTCCTGCAAGCCGTGGAATATTTGACCTTTGACTATGCTCCAAGGAAAAATCCAGAGTGACTGATCTTTTTAGACCCAAATAAACTTCCCATCTCATCTGAATATTTACTCAAACCTCAAGAAATTATTTGAATGCCAGCAAATATGATAGTGACTGTAATAAATTTAACAATGGATCTAAGTTAGCCTCGTACTTTAAATGTTTGTTAGAAGATGAAAAGCCAATATTGACTCTATCGGGTGTAAAATAATGAAGAAACTTGTGTGGGTCCGTGATAACATCCTCTGATTACTTTGGGCTGGAAGGATATCTTAAGGTCTTGCCAATGAGCCAGATGCACTCTTGTTAGATTTATGTACATTTTGGGAAAGAGAATAAAATTGTGATGATTCTGAAAATGAAAAATGACAATTAAGTTGGTAAACTCTCAGATAAACATCGTTTTTGTTGTTAATTTATTTGTTTATTTAAAACATCTAATCAGAAAGAAAAATAATTTGCATCCCTCATGTCCACAGTGGTGGCCCAGGGACGAGGAAGTGTAAAGATAGTGATACGCTGAGATCTAAAATGTGTTAGTTAATACAAATGTGATGTTCACATAAAATTCTTGATTGCTCCGAGTCGATGTTAATTTTTTTTTTTTTTAGCTATGCTGCATCCAGCGTCAGTTGAGTGAAAGCGTTTCCTGGATGATCGATGCAGTAAACAGTTGTGCCTCAAAAGAGACAAAATGCCTGCAAAATAATTGCCTAATGGCATTTCAAGTCAATTATTTCATCTGTAGTTAATTAAAAGCAGTCAAAACGATTGGCTGAGGTGTGAAATTCCCTGAGCGCGATAGTTTTAAGTTGTCTTAGGAGTTGTTGTTACCCCGTATGTACTTGGCCTTTTGAAATGGTGTGAAATCTACTTTACCAGGAAACCACTGCCTCTCAGGATTTCTGTACTTATTTCTTCCAGGGGCACAACCTTGTGCAAGGCTCCCCAGCGGCCGTCAGCACGGTGACCCGCCCCAAGTGTAGGCAGGTTCTCCGGCCAGCGGTCGCAGGGTGGGCCCCGCCCCGCCCCGCCCCGGAGCAGCGGTCGCAGGGTGGGCCCCCCCAGGAGCAGCTGGGGTTGGTAGTGGGTGAGAGCGTCAGGGTGGAAATGCTGGCAATTCTAAGAACACAATACAGCAAAATGAGGTGATGGGCGGCGAGAGAAGGCGGAGATGAGAGAGAACCACCTGTGCCAACCATGGCAAAGGTGACAGAGGCAGACTGCGAGCTACTTGAATAGTTTTTACAAGAGTGCAGAGCTGAAGATTTCCTCCATGACTCAACGTCACCACCATCACAGCGCCGAAAGCTTTGTCTGTCACGCACCGCTCCTCTCTCCTGTATTCTCTTATATACGGGAGAGTTGGTGTTGCTGAGCTGCGCGGTTGTAAGAAGCGTCCCAAATGGATGGCGATGGAATGCAATGCGAGTCTCCCTCTCGGGTGGCGGTCTGGTCCTGATCTCGGGTCGCGGTCTGGTCTCAGTCTTGGGTCGCGGTCTGGTCTCCCTATCGGGTCGCGGTCTGGTCTCCCTATCGGGTCGCGGTCTGGTCTCCCTATCGGGTCGCGGTCTGGTCTCCCTCTCGGGTCGCGGTTCTGGTGCAGCTGGTGGCCTCCCAAGCATTGCTCGGTGGTGACCCCAGGGGCTCTGATTCTGTGGGTTTGTCTCAAGGCTGCTTTGGTGGCACCCGTTGGCTGATGGGAACGTGAGTCAGAGCAGAGGAGGGGACCGGGTGGGGATGGGGCGAGGCCTGCATGGGCAGCACTGGGCGGTGTCCACGGCTGCTGCCCGGGGTGCGGGACTCCTTTCTGCTCACCTTCTGCCCTGCAGAACTGCTTCCCATTTCATTCCATTTGCCAGAGCTGCGCGGAAGTTGGCTGGAGCACGCGGCTGGAGGCAGTTACCGTTTCTGTCATTAGGATTTTACCAACCTGTGGGTTATGGGTCAAGCACTCTGCTATTACTTGTGCCGCCTTGGTCACCTAGGAGAGGCAGGGACTCAGATGGAAGTGACCAGAGTGTGATCTCGAAGCTTCCTGCACCTGCCGGCTCAGTGTGCGCTGCTGAGGCCGCCTGCGTTGGAAGGCCCCGACGGGCTGCTCTCCCCACGGCTGCTTAACAGCGCGGGAAGAGGAAGCGTCTGGGGAAAAGGAGCACAAGGCCGGATGGAAGAACTGACTGACACCACCCGGCGATGTGGTCGTGTCAGACAATACGGAGGAATCTGCTGCTCGTCAGAATCCGTGAGTTTAGAAAATGAACAAAAATTTTTATCAATGAACACAAATTTATTTTCCCCCACCAGCAGCACACACTGGAAAATGAAGTTCGGAAGCAGACTCTTGGCTCCTGCTTCCTATGCTGGACCAAACGCAATCACGGATTTAGGAGCTGGCAGCAACCGCCTTCATTGGGTCCTGTTTTCTGCCAATCAGGAGTCTGGGCGTGGCTTGGTGGGTCCAGCCCACTGGGGCTGGCCTCTCAGCTTGGCCTGGGCTGGCTGGGAACCTATTCTGGGTTTGCTCAGATTCTTGGGGAACTCCTCTGTTTGGGTGTGGAACTCTGGGCAGCAGAACCCCGGGCAGTGTGCCCTGCGAGAGGCACGCCTCGGGAGAGCGCCGTGGCCTGCTGGTTGAAGCAAGGCAAGCACCCTGCTCACAAGCCACGTGCAAGGCAACGTGGACGCAAGGGTCAAGCCCCAGCCGGGACTGCCACCACGGTCACCTTGCAGTTTGTCCAATTGAACTGCATTGGAAGCACCAACTGCTCTGGAGTAGGTGAAGCAAAATAGAGGCCAGACACACGCACAGCTACTACAACCATCTGTGAACAAAAAAAATCGCTGGAGGACTGTGTCGCGTGTGCAGACTGGGAGACCCAATGCTCTAAATATGTCTGTTTTCTTCCAGCTGACCCCACAGATCTATTATAATCCCAGGCACAGTGTTTAATTTTTGTTTAGTTTTGAAACCAGCAAATTGATTCTAAGATTGTATATTAAATACAAAGCGCCAGGAATAAGAAGGGCTCATTTTCTTTATGTATGCCAGGGAAAATCAGAATGTGTTACTGTGTATCAGGAACACTGAAAAGTATGTATCCTTGAAAAGCATCGAAAACCATCAACGGCCCAAGAGCAGAAAGAAAATCCTCGACTTCCTCTTACAAGCAGCAGCCAGTTCGAGAAGCGCAGTGAAGATATGTTCCAGAAGCTGCTGGAGCAGGTGCCCAGCTTCCTGTCAGAGTCACACGGACACAGGGCGTGAATGGTTTCTGAGTGACTGCGCTGTTGTAGCAGAAGAAGAAAAGAAGCTATGTTCCAGATAAAGCAAGACTTTTAGAAGACAGCAAGGACTATTTTCATGGTTTGGGATGGATAGATACTTCTTAAATAGGATACAAAACTATTCCAAAAGAAAGCAGTTGATCAGAATGAGCCACGTGAAAATGACACTTTTTGTTATACGTGTGACAAAGGCCTCCTGCCTGAAATATCTAAGGAACTCCCACCGATCAGCAAGAAAGACATCAAAGCGCCGTCCAGGAGGTCCGTAAGGTACCAGACAAAGTGCATGTCCATCCAACGGCTGATGAAGGCACGCTCCGTGCTGGCTGTCATGGAAGTGAGAAACGGTTAGCAGAGTTGATGGGGACATGGAGCGACGGGGAGTCACTGGCAGAGGGAGTGTGGCTTTGTTGGGCAGCACATTCTAAAACCGCAACTCGCCTGCCCTGTGACCCAGCAACTGCCCTTTCAGGTACAGCTCCAGCAGCAGCGAATGGGTGCTGTGAGCCAAAGGCAGGCGCGAGGATCCTTAGTGGTCCTGTTGTCACAGCCGCAGACCAAAACCAACAAACGTGCCCATGAATACCAGGACAGAGTGCAGCACAGCAAGACAAACACATGAAATACAGCTGCATGCAAACAGCACGAGGACTCTCCCCAAAGACACGAGGAATGAATCAGCCCCACGTTAAAGACGACGTAGGAACAGGTGCTTTGTCAAGTGGATATTCCCCATGCCTTGTGCTCCTGGTGGTTGGAGGAGGGTGTGACTCGGCCAGGGAGTGACTCAACCTGTAGGCTTCGGATGACAAACTGCTTTGTGATCTGGATCATGGCTGTGTGGTCAGGTTCAGCTGGTAAAATTCATTGGTAAGTGCTCGTGATCTGTGTATATTTTACTATATAGGGACCGTTGTGCTAGTGCACAGAAATAGTTTTATAAACCAAAGGAACCGCGCCCCGAAGTTGGCTGGGTGATTCTCCTGTACTTTGAAAAGGTGTTTGCGCTCATGGATTTCACATCTAGGTGGAGACCGCATTTTCTGTCTTAGAAGAGGATGCCACGTCGGCTACCAGGAACAGAGTGGCTTAGCTGCGGCTCCGACAGCTTCTGGATGCAGGGCACTTCGGGGTGAGGCTTACCTATCAGGTCGCTTCATTCACACTTCACACTAGAGTACCACAGCACCCCTCTCTCCTCTTCCATAACAGATTCATTGACACAAAATGCACACGCCATGAAGTGCATCCGTTTAAAGTATCCAATTCAGTGGCTTTCAAGGTATTCAGAGAGTTGTGCAGCCATCACGGTTTTGTCAAGTTGGAATTTTTGTGTCACCCAAAAAAGAAAGTCCATTAGCAGTCTCTGTCTCCCCTCCCCCAGCCCCGCAGGACGATGAATCTGTGTCACTACAGATCTGCCTGTTGAAGACATTTCTTACGGGGGAGTTATATAGCACATGTTTTCTGTGACTGGCTGATCTCACAGCACATCACGTCTTCAAGGTCCACGTGTGTGGCGGAATTTGTCAGTGCCTCATTTCTCTTTCTGGTTGAGAAGTTGGCCATGTAGATGCTGTGTCTCACTTACCCAATCTGCATTTGGTGAACACTGAGTTTCCATTTTCGGTGATTACAAATTGTTGATGTAGAAGTTTTGTGTGGACACGTGTCTTTAATTTTCTTGGTTCTAGACCTAAGAATGGGATTGCTGGGTCAGGAAGCAACTCTATGTTCAACTTCTTGAGGAAGTGCCAGGATGATTTCCAAACTGGCTGCAACATTTCACAACACCACCAGTGATCCTAGGAGGGCTCCCTCCCTCAGCCTCCTGCCCAGAACTTGCTCTTATCTCTGTTTTTAATCTTAGCCATCACAGAGGTTGGGGATTAATATCTTATTATAGTTCTTATTTTCATTTCCTCCAAAACACTAATGTTTATATTTTATTGTGCTCTTTGGCCATCTCTATGTGCTTCTTGGAAAAATTCTCTTCAGATCCTTTGCCCATGTTTAAATTGGATTTGTCTTTTACTGTTGAATGGTAATTGTTTATATATTCTGGACTCAAGTGCCTTAATAGATACGTGGGTTGTCTGTTCACCTTCTTGCTAGTATCCATTTTAATTCTAACAGCGCCACTCTTTTTGTTGCTATATTGTGCCATAGCTGAGAAATCATTGCCTAATCCATACATAGTCACATAGAGTTGGTCTTTTTATGATATTTAGCTTTGATAGTTATATTTATGTTCATTCTGAGTCAGTGTTTGTGTTTGGCGTTGGGTAGGGGATTTAATTTATTGAAATCTCTATTAGTTCTCCTTTGTGTGTTCTTTGTACTTTAGTTGAAAGTCAACTGACCTTCAAAGTATGGGTTTATTATTGGACGCTGGCCCATTGGTCATATGTACAGGTCCTTATTCTGCTGCACTATCCTAATTATTCTAATTTGGGGGGATGTTTTGATATGGGAAAGTATGAGTCTTCCAAATTTTTCCCTACTTTTCAAGATTTTTTAAGCTATTTTAAGTGCCTTGCATTTCTATATGGATCTTAGGACCAACTTGTTAATTTCTGCAAAAAAAAAATCCAACTGGAATTTTGATAGGGATTACATTTATTGGGTAGCATTTCCAGCTTAAAAATATGAAATTTTCCAATGCATATATGTAGAATATCTCTCCATTTCTTTAGGTCTTTTGAAAGTCTATTTAAACATCATTTTACAAGTTTCAGTATATAAGTCTTACATTTCTTTTACAAACATTCCTAAGTCTTTTGTTATTGATGCTTTATGCATGGAATTCCTTTTAACTTTATTTTTGGATCATTTCAAGGTAATATATAGAAATACAATTGATTTTGGAAATGATGTTGTTTTCAAATCTCTGCTTGGGGTCTGTTGCAGGCCTGGTGCAGTTCTGGAACATCGGTGGGGTTGGTTTTGTTGATGGGTGGATCCAGTACATGTCTCTGTCCCAGAAAAGTGTCCCTTGGGGCCACCTCACTCCTGGTGCCCTCTGGGGTTGCAGCTACTACAGGCGTCTGCAGTCTCTGGGCATCGGCGATGAGCCCACAAAAACACAACAGCAGGAAGGGGAGAGGCTGTCCCCGAGCCGTGCATGCGGCAGCAGTAGGGCCTGCTAACCCGGCCGGGTCTGCAGGTGCCAGCAGGCACTGGGAGGGTCCCGGCTGTCTCGTAGGTCTGTGCTCTTGCCACTTAAAAAGGCCAAAATTGGACAAAGAAAGGATTCAGAGCCTGCAAATACTGCACCTTCTTTTTAGGGGCTGCTGAACACCTGAAGTTATTGGGGGCACCTCTCACTTTCCTTCCGCTTATATTGTCTTCTTTTTTCTATGTTTTTTAAAAGATTTATTGATTTATTTATTTGAAAGAGTTACACAGAGAAAGGAGAGGCAGAGAGAGAGAGAGAGAGGTCTTCCATCCGCTGGTTTACTCCCTAGTTAGCAGCAACGGCTGGAGCTGCGCCAATCCAAAGCCGGGAGCCAGGAGCTTCCTCTGGGTCTCCCATGTGGGTGCAGGGGCCCAAGGACTTGGGACATCTTCCATTGCTTTCCCAGGCCAATGCAGAGAGCTGGATCAGAAAAGGAGCAACCAGGACCAGAACTGGTGCCCATATGGGTTGCTGGAGCTTCAGGTCAGGGCATTAACCCGCTGCGCCACAGTGCTGGCCCCTCTCTTCTATGTTCTAAAGAGAGAAGGAGAGAGAATGAAGGGGGGAGAGAGAGGGAGGAGGGAGGGGGAAAGTTGGTTGAGTTGAGTCCTCAAATGCTCACAGCAATCAAGGTTGGGTCAGGCCAAAGCCAGGAGCCTGGAACTCAATCCAGGTCTCCCAGGTGGGTGGCAGGGACTCAAGCACTCACACCTGCTGCTTCCCAGGAAGCTGGACTGGAGAGTGGAGCTGGGACTCAAACCCAGGGCTTTGACAGGGGATGCTGGTGTCCCAAACGGCCGTTTAACCACTGCACCACACACCCATCCCTGCTGTCTTGTAAAATAGCTGTCTGATACATGTAATAGGGCCCACAGAACATCCACATTGCTGGGGCACTCAGCCACATAATGAACCCAGCTCCTGGTGTAAGAAGCATGGCGTCACCCAGATGTGCCCCTGTCCGGGCTCTCCCGGTCCTATGTCCCCGCTCTCACTCCAGAAGGTCCGCTCTCCCAGATGGAAGGAAATGGAATTTTAAAGTATGGTTTTATTAGAAATGTGTACAGGTTAGGCAGTGTATTATTTAGTTTTGTTTATTCTTGAGTCTATAAAATTGGTATCACTCGCCACGTGGCCTTTGGGGACCAGCTTTCTTTTCCACTTCCAATTCCATTTCCAGATCCGTCCGTGTTGTCGTAAGGGCTGCAGTGTGGCCGTCAGTCTCTGGGTAGTTCACTCTGGATATGCATCCGTTTACACAGCCCTGCTCCTGCCCCCGACGTGCGAGAGGCCGTTCCCCACGTTCCTGTTATGAGCGGTGCTGCTGCGGCATGCGCCCCACTCTCCCGGGACGCGGGCCTTGCAGGTTCTCTGGGGTGTGTGCAGGGCGCCCTGGCTGGCCGGTGGGTGCTCCATCCCAGCATCCTGCCATAGCCCCTTGACTTGCCCGGTTCCTTCTCCTTCCTCCTGCCTGTGGTGTTCGCCCCCACCCCCGAGTCCCCAGGGACAGGGCTCTGGCCCTCCGTGCCCCTCTGTGACATGGGTGAGGCTCCAGAGCCCCTGCGAGCCCGCGGAGTCTGTTCTGTCTTTCCAAGCTGACCCAGACCCCTGAGCGCCAGCTGGAGCAGCAGCCTGGGCCTCTGTGGAGAAGCCACACTCTCGAGGCAGGAAGTAGCCCGGCAGAGGAGAGGAGTGGACGAGCAAGGGCGGTCACCCTGGCCACCAGTGGGGCCGCAGGGAGAATTGTAGGCACAGCTGCCTGTGACACCCCCGCTGGAATGCCCTTCTCGTACGGTTTAAGGAACTTGGTCATTAAGGTCATTACAGCCGCAGAACCCACAGGTGTGGCCCATCCCATAGGTCATGGCTGTTCCACGTGTCTCTAGTTGTTGAATTCGTGAACCTCTCGAGGAGGCCGGTGCTCCCAGGATACGGGCTATGAGAGGCGAGTAGGCCGCCCACGACCACGCAGCCTACGAGGGGGAGGACCAGCCCCACATCACCGCCCCAGGCTTTCCTCAAGCCTGGCAATAGTCTCACGGCTGGCAGGGACAGAGCCGAGAGCCCGTTCCTGTCTGCAAGAGCCGTGGAGATAACCCACGGGAATGTTAGCAAACAGCCGGGCGTGCCCACCAGAGGCAGCTGAGACCTGCAGGGAGAAGGACCCATCCCCCAGAGGACCTGGCGGTCAGCCCACCAGCGCCCCTTGGGCTGGCGAGGCCCCGAAGGAGCCCATGGGGTAGAGCGGGTGGTCCCCCTCCACTCCAGCTGTTGCCGCCCCGGAACCTGAGCTGCGGGTGGAGGACGCCCCCTTCCCCGGGACTGTTCGTGTCTCACCTCCGGCTCTGCCGTCTGTGACTCCTGGAGTCCAGATCCTGAATCCCAGGCGCATTTGGGGATTCAGGTCACTGGCGGGAGGTTGCCTGACGATGTCACATGTTGTTCCCACCGCGGAGGTGCTGTCCCCTCTGCCTGAGACGCATTTCCAGAGGGTTTTCCTGGGAGAGAGCTGACCGAAACCCCAGGAGGGTGTGGGAACAAAGGGGAAAAGACCCAGGAATGGACGGGTGAGAGGTTTCAGGGCAGCTCAAGAACAGCATTAAAATTGTAAAGCACCGAAGTCCTTGACACGCTGTCTTTCCTTCAGGAGGCCAGCGTCGGGGACGAGCGTGGCGCTCCTGACACCGAGGACATTTCAAGCAGCTCAGGAAAGGCCACCTGCACTTGGTGCCCCACAAGCACCCCGTGCTCGTCTGAGGTCACTGTGCACCCCGCGCTCGTCTGAGGTCACTGTGCACCCCGCACTCGTCTGAGGTCACTGTGCACCCTGCGCTCGTCTGAGGTCACTGTGCACCCCACGTTCGTCTGAGGTCACTGTGTACCCCGCGCTCGTCTGAGGTCACTGGGCACCTCGCGCTCGTCTGAGGTCACTGTGCACCCCGTGCTCGTCTGAGGTCCCTGCTGTGTACCCCGCGCTCGTCTGAGGTCACTGTGCACCCCGCGCTCGTCTGAGGTCACTGGGCACCCCGCGCTCGTCTGAGGTCACTGTGCACCCCGTGTTCGTCTGAGGTCACTGTGCACCCCGCGCTCGTCTGAGGTCACTGTGTACCCCGTGCTCGTCTGAGGTCCCTGCTGTGTACCCCATGCCCGCCCCTTACTTATTTGTCGTGTTTGTTACTCTTCTCTGCGACGCTTCCCACAGAGAAGTTTCCACACCGTCTTGCAAAAGCAAACAGACAGGAACTAGGATGAACCGCTTAAGAGCAGCGGCTGCCTGTGCCGCGTTCCCTGCTGGAGCCCGGGGTGAACCGTGGGGTCCTCCCAAGAGGGCCCTGACGCCGAGCCTCCTCTCTCGCGCTCCTCGCGCCCTGGGCTCCACAGCCTAAGTGCACAAGGAGTGCGCTTCTCCTTTGTCGTCTGCGGAAGCTGCACGTCGCGGCTCTGCCTCTGGTGTGTGCAGACCTCTAGGGAGGAGTGCCAGACTTTGTACCCCGCTCCACGCGCCCCTAAACCCTGGTTAGAGGAAGGATATGTGCTGCCATCGCTCCAGCATGTTCAGGTGGAAACATTCCATTTAAGGTTCTCCTGGTGTCCTGGTCTTCCAGTTGGTGGCTGTCCCTTTAAAAGCAGCCGTGAGCACGTCAGAAGGGCTGTGGCGTGGTTAGCAGCAGCCGTGGCTGGGGTTGTGCCCAGGCTGTGGGACCAGGCCCTGCCCAGGGGATTACTTTGTGCCATCTCCCTGTGAGTTTGGACCAAATTGTGTTTCCCTGCCCACTAAGCTTTCAGCAATTGGATGTCTATGGCCTCCTGGTTTTTAATGTAACTAGTTTGAGCCATCATAATCCCTGCAAGTCATTTGTAATATATTTATAGCACACCATCACCCCATAGCATTTTGAATTTCCTGCTTAGGATGCAGTGGCAAAAGTCATTAAACATTAGCAGTAATAGTATTTTCACTGTAATAAAGTGTTAATTACTTCCACATGTTAATAGAGTTGGTGGGGGGAGTTTTTGCTATTGTTACTCTGCCTAAAATAATTTCCATGTGATAATTTTCCAGGATATCAAAAACTGAATAATTATGCACTAATTAAGAAAGTAGGGCCTGCTCTAGGAGTTAAGACTGCATTAATTTTAATGTTTTTACAGTCCTTTAATTGGGGAAAGGGCTGTAAATTGGGAGCCGACACACTGTTCCTCCGTAAGTAGGCCTGCCTTTGCAATCTGCCTCCTATATACGGCAACCCAAGGTCAACACAAGTTTGCAAAATCCCTCTGCTCTTCATACGGAATGTATCGGTGGTGAAGCGTGCATCGATCACTCTGACAAGCATTTAACTCTCCGAGAGCACATGCTCTCACTTCTTAAATTATTAATTGCATTAAATACATTTTCATATCATAGACGGTTTGCTACAAACCGTTTGCGGGTAGGGAGGTGCTGTGCCCCCACAGCGGGCACGCCTCACCCTCTGTCGCGGCCGAGGACTCGGTGGCCGCCTGGCGAAGCTGGCGTAGGAGGCTGGCCAGAGGAAGTGGCCGTGGTGGCAGTGGAGTGCGTGTCCTGTGGTTTGCTAAATCCCTTCAGTAGCTTGTCTGTTTTCTCTCCCTTGCCTGGCTGCCCTTCCTGGAGCCCAGATCCCAGATGAGGGCGTTGCACGGGGTCCGTCACTGCAAGGGGCAGCAGGGCCAGCTTCTGCTTCGTTACCCTTGGTCAGGAAGGTGGCACCAGAGAGGACTGGGCGCTCTGAAGGGACCCTTTGTGAATAGAGCAAGACTCGGGGAGGAAGCGGCTGCGGGTAGGAGCCGGGATGCACCTTTTCACGCAGCTGCAGAAAAGCCAGGTCCCGGGTTGGCTGGACGAAGTCCTGGGGTCAGCTCTCCATTGCAGAAATAAGCTGTGGGCTGCTGAGATGCGTAAGGCACACACAAGCTGGACAGTGAAACCGGCGGTCCCCAGCTTGGACTCAGCCCTGGGCTGGCGTTGGGAAAGCGAACGGAATTGACAGTGAGGAGCCCAGGGGCCCCTGGTGAGGCGAGGACCACAGCACTGGCGGGCGGGGCGGATGGCAGGAGGACCCCGGGGCTGCCTGGCCCAACCCCCAGAGAAGCCCAGGGGCAGCCGTAGATGTGGCCTCCGTTCCAAAGCCACCTCATCTGCCTCCCCGAGGGACTGGACTCCGCTTGTCTGAAAGTGTTTTTGTTTGCAGGCTGCCCTTTGTCCAAGAGGGTGAACCTGACAGATCTGGGCTCGCGCTTCTGCAGATGAGCCGGTTGAAGCGCCCTTCCCTGGCTTGTCCTCTGTGTGCTTTGTGTTGGAGACACTATTGAAATTCTAGGGGGCAGAATTCCGGGCTTACAAAGACCTGCGTGATTCCAGGCCAACAGGAATGTTGAGTGGTGCCGTGGCTCCGTGGGGATGGGGTGGGAGGCAGTTTGCGGTGGTGTCACGGGTGCTGTGGTCAAGCTTGGAGCCAGGGAGCCCCTCCCCTGTGGAAAGACACAGCACTTCCCCCATCCCCCGGGGAAGGACGAAGCACCAAGGACAAAGGATTGGCTGCAGGTTGGGGTGGGGGGAGGCTGAGCCACTGACATTCACACTGGGTATTCTGAATGTGTGACTTCGGTTTACTGTAAGGTCCTGTCAGTGACCCAAGGGGACTCTCTCCTTCTTCTTCGATTTCCCTGAGAGCGAATGAGACCTTAAATTGGCCCCAGCAACTGCTGAATGAGGGCAAGAGGACACTGGCCTGACAGAGGCGCCTTGGTCTGCAGATGGAAGCCTGTGGTCAACTTCTCCCCCTGGGAAGGTTGCGCAGGGACCTCACCCACACGCTGGGCCTCTGTCCTTTGAACTCAAGGACAGATGGAATCCTTTGTTCCCAAGGGCCACAGCTGACGCCTGAGTCCCCAGCAGTGTCAGCCTGGTTCCCGCGCATGGTATCCTCCACAGTTCTGACATGGGCCTCGGGGCCAAACCAGGCAAGCAGCATTCATTCATCCATTCGTTCGGCAATCGAGAAATCTGTCCGGAGTGCTTGTTGTGCACCAGGCACTGGCTGGCCACTGGGGATGTGGGAGTCATCTAAGTGAGGGAGTCACAGCGGGCCTGGCAGGTGGCCGGCACAGAGGTGACAGCAGCAAGACAGAGTGCCCAGAAGGAGCTCTGAGGAGCCAGCAAGGAGGAACCAGGGGGAAATGAAGCCGGGAGGGGACGGAAGGGCTGGTGGTCTCCGGCCACGTGGACGTTGGCCAGGACTTTGCCTGCAGAGTGAGGCGAGAGCAGCCGGGGCATCTTCCCCGGGCTGCTGCCGTCTGGGAATGCAGAGGGCGGGGAGGCAGCATCTGGAGGCTGCTCCACTGGTCCAGGAGAGAGAGCGGTTTTGCCTGAGGTCATTGGGGTGCAGGCATAAGGGGGGTCGGATCGTAGGTCTCTCTTGGCGATGGGACAAAGTGGTTTTTGGTAGCTTGGACTTGGAGGATGAGAGTGAGGGAGGAGACAGTGGTGCCCTACGGCTGAAGGCTGGAAGGGTAGCATTGCCACTCCCAGGAAAAAAAGAGTGCTGGTGGGTCTGGCTGGGCCAGGGGACCACAAGTTTCACTTTGGATACGCTAAGTTTAAAGAGCTTGTTGGACAAAGATGCGGGGACTTCTGTCGGGCTATTGGTCGGAGGCCCGGTGCCGCCGCAGCTCGGAGGTGGCGAGTGTGCGTCCCTGACCCTCCCGGGAGTCAGCTTGTGCCCCAGCCTGCTACCGTTTCCCAGGACTCCGGTTCGTGGTCGCCTGAGCGAGTGGTCTTGGGAGACGAGCACCTCGGGGGGCGACAAAGCACTTGCTATTTAGATTCAGACTCTCTCCCAAGTAGAAAGTTTGATCATGCAGACGGCTGCCCATCTGCCAAACGGGCTGCCTTATGGGGCTGGTGGTGGACACATGCAGTTGACCCACCCCGACACCCCTGGTGGCTGACACCCTTGCCCGTTGTCCACGATGCTCCACCTGGGATCTCATCTGGGTGCTTGTACACCGCCGCTGGTGACACGTTCTGGAAGGCAAAGACTGGACTACTGCTGTCTGGATTCCAGGCATGGTGCCCTCTGAATATCAGTGTGTAATAAGTGGCTGGTGGGTTGGGTAGGTGAATGACTATAGTAATGAAAATATACAGGGAGACCCTGTCCTCAGAGAAGAGGAAGACAGACAGGCCGTCACCTTTTACTGCGCTTAGCAAAGAAGCCTACGGACAACCCGGGGCTTGCTTTGTTTTAGAGACAACGGAGAGAAAATGGAAAGTCAATGAATTCAAGGGAATATGTGGTTTGCCGTCTACCACTGTGGGCTGTGATTTGACAGCTGACCTGAGATCTGCTGCAAGTTGAAATCCCGTGTTTGCGGCATGAGAGACAGCCAAAATCATTTAATACAGAGCAAGAGTTGGTGATGCAGAAATGCAGATCATGAACCTAACGTCCCACCAGGCCACCTGTGCGAGTTCATTATGGAAACTAACTCTGGTGCCCAGAATCGGTTCAGTGATGGTTCTTGGGTTTTGACACTCTCTCGTTTGAGCGCTTACAACCCTATGTAAAGTGTGTCTGCTATGTTTAATGAACAACCGTAAACCCACCACCAACAGGAGACCTGGACCCTAGACCAGCGGCGGGTGCCCGAGTCCCTCTCCTGTCCTGCAGGCAGCCCCCTGTTGTGCAGGGGCCTTTACCGCGAGTGCCTCCCTGGCCGCTCCGTGGGGCCCAGCTTGGCCGACGCGCCCGACAGGTGCCTGCTTCCCTCCCTTGCCTCTTCTCCCCTGGTGCACCAGCGTTGCATGTGTATGCTTCCCTATTTTTTTCAAGAACGCGTTCCCGCCTGCATCCTGGACTGCTCCACATTTCCAAGGCCGAGGAGAGGAGGAAGCATTTCTGTGCTCCCGTCCTGAGTGAGTGTGTCGCTGCCAGTGAAAACTGCCCACTGGGTGGGCCATCTCCTAGAGCACATTCCGCTGTGTGTGCTGAGGTCGCCCCTGGCAGCAGAGGCCCTGGACCTGGTGAGCGTGAGCTGGTGCTCACTGGAGGTGCTGGGCACCGCTCCCTCTTGCTGCCAGCCCCGGTGCCTCGAGTTGTTCCGTGCTGAGGGTCAGTGCTACCTGGAGGAGAGATGCACAAGGAGGAGGCAGCCGCCGGGTCAGAAATGAGCGCCAGGTCTGGAAGCAGCAGTCACCCAGACCGGTGCCACAGCTTCAGCTCCGGGGCAGGGGTGTTCACCAGGGGCGCACCTGTGACGGCCTCCTTCCGAAAGCCCACTGTGGAGCAGGTGGACTGGGGTGTTTCCAGAGTGGGCAGGCTTGCCCACGGCCTCTGCAGACCAAAGAGAGCCCCGGGCCACACCGGGCACTGCCGGCACCTCCCCTGGGCGAGTGAGGCTGCAGCTGGAAGGGCGTGTCCGTCTCTCTTGCTCTGAGCCCCTCTGGCCTCTGGGCTTCTGTGCAGGGTCCACGTGGAGTCGCGCATGCACAGACCAAGTGCCTGATCCCAGCGAGGCGGATTCCTTCTGGGGTTTGAGGAGGAGCCTGCGTGTCTGAGAGGAGCTGTGTCCTGCCTGGGAGGCGTTGCCTGCTGACAGCGTGCAGTAGGAGAGAAACCTCAGTGCGGATGCTCTACAGCCGTGTCCCGGCCCCTTGGACCTGGGTGCTGCCAAGGGCAGCGCTCTGGGGTATAAGAGCTGGCAAGATCCTGTCTGTTTCGTGGATGCACCCAGATGGAGGTGAGCACAGGTGCCCACACAAGCAAGGAATCATGGCTACAGCTGCAATCCACGAGTGCCGTGGGTACATCTGTTTGAGGAGAAACAGCAACCGTGTCCCAGGAGACCTGGTTTGGGAGGGCGGGGACTCCTGGGGTTGTCCAACGGGAGGCTTGCTGCATGGGGCCGGGATGGAGCTTTCTTCCACACTCGGGGTGACTTCAAGGCCTCCGCTTCCTCATCCTGGAGCAAAGCACAGCGTTGCAGCGTGACGTCAAGGTTGCATGGAGGTCGAGCATTGTGTGTGCCCGTGAGCCCCCAGCTCATCCCCCCCACCTTTGGATCTCTGCGTTTCCTAAACAACGGGCCGCGTGTGTGTGCCCCGACACATGTGCAGAGCGTTGAGATGCATTTGTCTAGGAAGCAGACGGGACAGTGGGGTTGCAGGACGGTGAGGGCGACAGCCCCCCTCGGAGAAAGCCCGAGCCTGCTGTGGGGAGGGGGCGAGGCAGACACCCTCTCCAGCCCAGAATTCGTGACTTTGATTCCCTGCACAAACCAGTCGCCCTGGCTGAGGGCCAGTCAGGGTCCTCAGGCTGCCACAAACTTGAAGATGCCAGCAGGGCACGGCGCTCAGGCTGCCTGGCTGCGTGCCCGCCCTGGTTAGAGGGAACGAGCGGGAGCACCTGAGGCCCCCTTGGCAGGGCTCGTGAAGGCCTTTTTAAGGAACGGCAGGCTGCCAGCCACAATGAAATATGCAATTGTCCATCTGTTGCTCAAATTAAAAAAAAATTTTCCCTTCTGTTGCCAAAAATTTCTCTAACTACTGTCCAGTGGTCTAACCTTGAGTCTGAGCTGGGGGCAGGGCACGGATCGGTCATTGTCATTTGTGGGGGGAGCGGTTGGACTGGGGCAGGGGCCTGCCTGGTGTGAAGGGGACAGGCAGCATCCCCGGTGAATGACAAGAAAAATGCCATCCTCCTTCGAAAACAACCTGAGTGCTTTATGAATTGCCAACTGTTTCTTGTCAAAAATAAACCAGGGTCCTAAGAGGTGAATTCCCCCTCACTCTAGATAAGTTCTTGTCTCCATGGCTACTAGAGGGAGCGGGCTGGGGTTTGTGTGAGTCTCTTATTCAGTAAGAGCATGTGTGCATGCATGTGTATGTGTGTATGTGTGTGCATGTGTATGTGTGCATGCACGTGCATGTATGTGTGTTTATGTGTGTGCACATGTGTGTGCTTGTGTGTGTATGTGTGTGCATGTGCATGTGTGCATGTATGTGTGCATGCGTGTGTATGTGTGTATGCATGTGCATGCATGTGTGTTTATGTGTGTGTTCACATGTGTGTGCTTGTGCGTGCATGTGTATGTGTGTGCATGTGTACACTTGTGTGTGCATGTGCGTGTATGCGTGTTTATGCGTAAGTATGTGCATACTGTGTACATACGTGTGCATGCATGTGCATGTAGGTGTGCTCGTTTACACGTGCGTGAGCAATGTGTGCATGCACGTGTGCGCGTGCGTATGTGCATGTGTGTGCTTGTGCATGTGTGCATATATGTGTGTGAATTTATGCATGAGTGCATGCATATGTGTGCATGCTGTGTACGTGTGTGCACATGTGTGTGCACACATGTGTGCATGTGTGTGCTTATATGTGCATGTGTACATAAATATACTCTCCAGCAGCTTTTTCCACATGTGAGATTCTCCTCTTTGCCACATCTGAAGCAAAGTTCAGTTCTGTTCTGTCTCGTGTCTACCCTTTTCTTGCACAGATCTTACCCTTTGAGTCCAGTATTCTCTGTGTCCTCTCCTGTGGGGTGGGAACCTCTCTTCTGCCAAGGGCCATTGGGTGTTTATAGCATCATCTGTGGACCACACAAAACCCTCAGCCTAACAATTAGCACGCTGTGGATTTAGAGATTTTCTTAAATGCTTAGCAGAGAACATTGAGTGTATTTTTAAGATTTATTTATTTGAAAGGCAGAATTATAGAGAAGGGGGGGGAGCGAGAGAGAGAGAGAGAATCTTCCATCTGCTGTTTCACTCTCCAAATGGCCACAACAGCCAGGGCTGGGCCAGGCTGAAACCAGGAGCCAGGAACCTCAAGCAGGTCTCCCACATGGGTGCAGGGGCCCAAGCACTTGGGTCATCCTCTGCTGCTTTCCCAGGTGCATTAGCAGGGGGCTGGATGGGAAGTGGAGCCCATGTGGGATGCCGGCTTTGCAGGCAGTGGCTTAACCTACTTCGCCACAACATAGGCCCCAGATTTGTTGAACTTTGAGTTGCTTTGCCAGCATCTGATCCAAAGAGTTCATGGGCCTTTATGGGGCCTGTGGGCTGGACGTGCCTCACCCCTGCCGGAGGTGAGAATTTCTGAATGTGGAAAGATCCCGGGAGGGTGGAGGGAAGTCAGGCGAGCAGAGCCCAGGTGCCAATATGCAGTACTGAGTTCATAAGGCCCAGGGCAGCTCGTGGGGACCCAGGGCAGCTCGTGGGGACCCAGGGATGCTTGTGGGGACCGGGGAGAAGCAAAGTGAGGAGCCCCAGCTTGGGAGGGCTGCCCGCGCCACCCTGGGGTTTGCAGACAGCTTCCAGGCGGAGTTCCCCAAGGCCGCTGGAGTGGGGCCCCAGAAGCAGGGGTGTGGCCGGCAGCTTGCTTTTCCTCCACACTGGAGGTGGGTGGACACCAAAGGCTCCCGGCTCGAGACCCGGGACTGAGCCCCTGGGCAGGCACAGCTGGGTTCTGGAGACACAGGGAGCACTGGTGTCCAGGCAACACTGGCAGTGAGGTTTCTCACCGCCTCCGCCTACCTGCCCCAGAGGTCTTTTTTTTTTTTTAAGATTTATTTATTTAATTAGAAAGGCAGAGTTACATAGAGAGAAACAAAGAGAGGTCTTCCAACCGCTGGTTCACTCTCCAAATGGTTGCAGCAGCTGGGGCTGGGCCAGCCCGCAGCCAGGAGCCAGGAGCTTCTTCTGGGTCTCCCACATGAGTGCAGGGGCCCAAGGACTTGGGGCATCCTCCACTGCTGTCCCAGGCCATTAGGAAGGAGCTGGCTCAGAAATGGAGCAGCTGGGACTCGAACTAGTGCCCCTATAGGATGCCATTGTCACAGCGGCGGGGTCACCCACTATGCCACAGCACCAGCCCCTGTCCTGGAGGTCTTGAGGCACGCAAAAAAACTAATTTTGCTTTGGGTTTTGATTTCCTCTCTGTGGGGAGCAATCCGGACTGGACTGAGTTACTGGAATTAAGACTTATTCTATGCATCTGCTCTCCCACAATATGGCGCTGGGAGAGAAGTAAACAGCTTCCGCACAGCTGCCTCCAGTTCAACTAATAAACTGTAGGACTTGCTCCTGATTGGAGGAGAGCAGCGTACTCGGCGTGTGGGCAGCCGAGTTAGGATTGGCGGAGGAGGACTATAAAGGAGGAGAGAGACGGCATGCACCAGGAACATCTATGGGGAACATCTAAGGGGAACATCTAGCTGAAGGAACACCCGTGCAGCCCCCGAGACAAGCCGGCCGGCGGTGTGCCGCTCCCCTGCGGAAGTGGGGAAAGCGGCCAGGGGGAACTGCCCTTCCACGGAGGTGGAAGGGATAGTAGCCAACCCGGGAAGAACCAGCAGCAAACCCGGGGAGGGCCGAGCAGACGAAAGAACAGCGCAGGGTCCTGTGTTGCTCCTCCATGAAGAGGGGGAGCGACACTCTCTTCCTTGGAGACTGTGCGTCTCAGGCCCCTCTGAGGCAGAACCCGCCCCTGGGGCTCCTTCTCACTCCTTCACAGTCCTGCCTTCTGCAGATGTGGATTTGTGTTCCATCTTTCCTTCTTCATTTCAGTTTTCAGAAGCAACTGACTGTAATTTGCTGGGTTTAACTTACACGAATAAACCTGCCAATCTAAAGACACTTAGGAGCATTTTCTACCGCCTCTGATCTGCGAATATGCCAGAAGCCTTTGAATTGAAAACTTTAAATGGTTTGTGAATGGAACAGAGTACGAGTCACACCTCCATAAAGCTGCTGCAAGCAAGGATTTAACTTGCTTTCATATTTATTTGATCTTTTTCAAAGTGAAATGGGTTTAAAATTAAAAAATTATGCATGCTTATTTCAAAAGATGGTCAATTCTGAAGCAATTGGAAAATAGAATTATCACAACATGACATAGCAATATTTTCCTTCGGTTACGCGTGTCTTCCTTTCATAATTTTCTCTCTTCATGTGGACACACACAAGTCACAGGTGCAGGCACTTCTCTCTCTCACACACACAAGGACATATAAGAGTGCTCTCAAGAAGTTTATGAAAAACGTGTGTTATGGAAAAAAACATTCATGGATTTCAAAAATTTATGCACCAAATGTATCTTTTGTTCCCACTTTCCATCATGCGTGGTGGATTCGCGGCATGTCCCGTGTGTTTTGGGTTTTAATGTAGAGCCATGCTGTGGCCAGTCGGCTCCCCATCGTGGGTGAGGACCATAAGGCAGAGCTGCTCGAGGTCTGACCGAGGTCTTCAACAGGAAGTAGGAGACTGAAAGGCAGGCATGACTTCAGCTTGCTCACACATTGTTTGATTCAGTGATTCTGTTTGGAAGTCGGGAAACCTGAACCCCTTAGTTACAAACAACAGTGAGCGCCAGCTCGGCACTGCCAGGTTCTTTAGCCTGATCCACTGCCCATACCAGGCACGCGAGCTTCACTTTGACAGGTGCCCATCCGTCTAGTAGACGTTTGCATCTCTGGCTGTGTCTGTTATCTCATTTGGCCTTTGAGCAACAGTTATTTGTATCCCAGGGGGATAAGGAGGATAACGGGACTCCGAGTGGTCAGGTGCGTGCCCGAGGCTGCCCCAGAGCCCAGAGTTCACCTGCAAATCTGCTTCGCCCAGCACCCAGGGCTTGTCTTGGACGGGCTGTCCCTGCTCAGACATCCCAGCCTGCAGGCAGCAGCCTCCACTCTGCCTCCATATGTTGAGCCTACGCTCCTGCAAGTCCAAGGGCCGAGGACTGCAGCCACGGCCGCATGCGCTTGTTCTGCGGGTCCCGGAGCGAGGCAAGGAACCAGAGGTTCTGCAGCGCGTCCTGACGCATGGCCTCCCCAGGGCTGTTGACATCAGGGTTCGTTCTGCCGCCTCTCCGGCTGCTTGGAACATGTCAGTGAGGACGGGTGAGAGGTTCAGCGCCAAGGTTTACCTGGTTGAAAGATGTTACCCTTCAATGGATAAAGTAATTTCTCTCCAACAGAGAGGGCTTAAAAAAAAAAAAAAAAAGCCAACAGGCAGTGGCTCCTTCTGCGCAAGGCGGCTCGGCTCCGCAGTGAGCCAGGGGCACTGGGACTCTCACTGCTGAGGCTGTGAGCGCCGCGGGCAGCTGGGGCAGACCCCGCGTTCCGCGTGCCCCAGTGCGGGAGCCCGGGCGGCTCGTCACTGCAAGGCCAGCAGCCACCCTCCCCGTCTTCTTCCATGATGATGGCGTCACTCACCAGCCGGGCCGGGGGCGCTCGTCCTCTTGGCTAAGCCGGCTGACGGGGAAACCTCGCTTGTTCCCTTTTTGGAGAGGTGACTTTTCCAAGGTGAGTCATTATTGTGCAGTCGCGCCCCGAGCACTAATCCTTTAATGTAAAGAATGATCAGGCTGAGTAGTGAGGATAAAATGAGATTAAGAAATAAGGCTCACGACTTAATTATCAACAGCAAAACTTTGAGAAGAATCAATAAGGCCATCGTAGAAGAGGAAGCTAAGAAGATTGGCACCCCTGCTAAGATGATCTCACAGCAGTTTGGATGTTTTACCTCTTTATGTGAGATAGAAAAAGACCTTCTTGGCCAGCGCTGTGGCTCACTAGGCTAATCCTCCGCCTTCGGCGTCGGCACACCGGGTTCTAGTCCCGGTTGGGGTGCCGGATTCTGTCCCAGTTGCCCCTCTTCCAGGCCAGCTCTCTGCTGTGGCCAGGGAGTGCAGTGGAGGATGGCCCAAGTGCTTGGGCCCTGCACCCCATGGGAGACCAGGAGAAGCACCTGGCTCCTGCCATCGGATCAGCGCGGTGCGCCGGCCGCGGCGGCCATTGGAGGGTGAACCAACGGCAAAGGAAGACCTTTCTCTCTGTCTCTCTCTCTCACTGTCCACTCTGCCTGTCAAAAAAAAAAAAATTAAAAAAAAAAAAAAGAAAAAGACCTTCTTTACGAAACTGTCGTCGCTGGTTATTTGAAACAAGAGCTCAGGCCCAGAGATCCCAGTCTCTTTCTTTTCTTTTCTTTCTTTTTTTTTTTTTTTTTTCTGATTTACGTGGAAAAGGAAAGTTTATGTTCAGCAGCGGAGGCAGTGACAGGCCTTGCTCCAGCACGGAGCGCTCGGAATCGCACACGTTGTTTTTCAACATCCATTTCAATGACTTTTCTTTCCATTTCTTTTCATTCTGATGCCAGAAAAGGCCAGGTGCAGGCAGCATCTTGGAGGGAGTCGGAGGCTCAGCGCTGCCGGGGAACGGCGACCTCATCCAAGGGACCTGAGCCAGGGCCAGGGCCAGAACTCGCCGCGCCGTGACCCTGGCCGGGGCCCGTGGCCTCCCCAGCTCTGGGTCTCAGAGAAGTCGAATGGCACCCACGCCGGGGGTCCCCAGTGCTGCCCCCTGGACACCAGCGGCGGGTGAGCATGAGCACCTCCAGCAGCCACCCTCCAAGGCCGCAGGCACAGAGGTGGCCGAGGCGCGGCTGGGAGAGGTCTGAGCCGAGGGCGGTGCCGCTGGCATTTGAGACCTGGCTTTGTGCCTCTAATTGTCCATGTAAGCTTAGGCTTAACTCCCGAAATCTCATTTTCCTCATTGGTAAATTGGAGGGTTTGGACTGGATAATCACTTTTATTGCTTTAATATAATACAGTTCAATGATTTTAAAAAAATTCACACTTCACGTAATAATAGCAGCACTTGGCATGTTTAGTGAGAATGAATAAAAAGGCTTTTAAAAATAGGCACTGCCAGGATAGTTTGCGATAATTGAGGCTATTGTAGGTAGAAACGAGTCACACAGAGGAAGGTTTTGGTTATTTTTCACTTAATGAGTGAGTGGTCTCCCTTTCTGGAGTCCTCGCTGGGGGTTCAGTAACTGAATTTTAGCTGTTGCCAGTCCTATGTGATGACGGGTCCAGTGATGTCACCGCCCCTCACCTTCATGTTTCTAAAGCCTGTTTACTGCCCGTGACCAGAGGACAGGGCAGCACCCCTGCACGGTCCCTTCCGGCAACTGGAGAAGCCAAACTCCTCTGAGACCGGGAGCAGCAGAAGAGGCAGAGGCAAAGCTGGGGAGAATTCTGATGAGTGTGGCAAAGGCATAGCTGGACATCCACAGAAGAAGTTCAAGTGGTGGAGAAACGGCGGCACGTGTGCTAACTCACCCATGGCCGCACACATGGAAATGAAGACAGCAGGACGTGGCCAGGTCGAGGCTGCGTTGTGAATACGGGGACTCAGAGCTGCATACGGTATAGCTGCACCTCCTCCCCTCCAGAGGAACACAAGCTGAGAGCCTGCCCTCCGTGTCGCCGGTTCGAGTCCCGGCTGCTCCACTTCCCATCCAGCTCCCTGCTCATGGCCTGGGAAAGCAGCAGCAGGTGTCCTGAGTGCTTGGGCCCCTGCCCCTATGTGGGAGACCTGGATGGAGCTTTTGGCTCCTGGCTTTGGCCTGGTCCAGCCTTACTGTGAAACTCCCCGGAGCCTTCCACAGACTAGCGGGCGTTGTCTCCAAGAAGGAAAGTGTACGCTCTCCCCGGTTGTTCGGTTTTTGTTTTCCACCGTGCATTTCCTGGACTTAGCGCTGTAATGAACGCACACTGAGAAGCACTGGATTGCGTTATGATAGCTTCGCCGGCGTTGGCCGTGACTGTGATTCTGGTGTGTCTTTACCTCTGTTTCAGTGGCATTATTTTGAACTGCAGGCAAGTCTGGCAGATGGAAAGTGGAGATGTCAGCAGGAAGAGGATCATGACGACCGTGCCTAATTCCAGGAATTTCCATCTGTCTATCAGGTGATGCATCGTCTCCCAAAACTTTAAAACGAGTCCCCCGGAGCCTGGAGCTGTGGCACGGCAGCTTAAGCTGCTGCATATCGGGGTGCCCTGTGGAGTCCCCGCGGCTCCGCTTCCAGTCCAGCTCCTGCAAATGCACCTGGGAAGGCGGCAGAGGCTGACCCGAGTACCTGGGCCGCTGCTACCCTGATGGGAGCTCCGGACAGAGTTCCAGGCTCTGGGCTTCAGCCTGGCCCCAGACTTGGCTGTCGCAGCTATTTGGGGATTGGATCAGTGAATGGCCGATCTCTCCCTCTCTCTCTGTCACTCTGCCTTTCAAATAAATAAATAAATAAATAAATCTTCCAAAATAAATAAATGTTGCCGTCTAACTGCAGATCTGTAGACCAGAACCCAAGCCCTAGTACTGTGGAGGATTTGCATTGCTCTAGCTCCGATGTCTCTGCCATCCCATGGTAGATGTTAACACAGGGCCTTCAGGAAACACCTCCCCCCTGTAACTCTGCACCGCTGGTTAAGGCAGCAGCAGGCCTGCTTCCCGGGGACCTGAGCCCACGACATCCATCTCTCCCTCTTCCTGTTGAAACAAACAGTCTGACATCCCGTCGGCGAGCGCCGTACCTGCTGCGGGGAAAAGAGGGGAAGTTAACAAAGACGGATTACGTAACTGCTAACAGAGACGTTTTTCAACTTTTTTTCTCTGCTCCACTTTCTCTTTTTCCATTGCATTAATTAGAAATTTAGGTAAATGACACAAGTGCCCCAATTTTTTATATCTGCCAGGAGAACAATTAGGCCATTAGAAGTAACAAATGGTCCGTACTCGTGTCGCCTGTTGAAAATTTTCAAGCTACATTATTTCTGACAAGAAAAAAACAAATAATAGTTGTTTTGGCCAATTTTTACCATAAGCAGCGTCAGCGCTGGCAGATGCGGCCGCGCCCGGCTCTCTCCCCGTTGTCACGGCTCATTACCGTGGGCTGGCTCCGGTGGGCCCCCATTCCAGTAGGTAAACAGTTATTTACATGAACTGCGACATTTTTCTTTGGTGACAATTTCTAATTGTTCAGGCAACCAAGGGTGATCTATTAAACACTCCGAAAAAGGCCTCACCTGTGAAACAAATGACTTTAAATTAACTATCCTTTCAAAAGGAGGCAAAATTTCAAGATGGACAAATGAGACCCTTCCCCTGCACATATGGTAAGTGTTTCCAACACGTCCCCGCTGGTCCCCGCTCCAGAGAACAATTCCTCATGATGGAGTGCAAGACTTCCTGCCTCATTTGGGGCTCTTTTCCCTGCCAGCATTTGCCTGCCTCGCGCGCCGAGGGGCGGTGCAGGGCGAACGCCGCCCAGTTCCCTCGGCGTTTGTGGCTTCGTAGCCTTTGCTTCCCGAGGTTAACTCTTTCTGAGGTGGATGTTGGCGCGCGGCTCTCTCTCGGCAAAAGCTCCAACCCTCTGGCGCCCTTGCCGTGGTCGCTGAGTATCTGTCACAGCCACGTGGGTTCCATGCTGGGCCCCCGACCCTGAGCAGGGGCAGGGGAGGGGGCAAGGTGAGAGCAACCGCTCGCATGTCATTCTGGAATGTTCGCTCATCCTCCGCTACTGGAGAGAGCTGCATGGTCAAAACTCAAGGTCAAATCCCTCACGCTTTGGGTTGGACAGTGCCCACGAACTTCATGACTTTCCTGGTCTTTGCAGATAGAATTGATTACGAAGAGGACCTAGCAGAGGAGCCTGGGTGCTTCGTCCAATACCACTGATGTCTTTCTGAGAAGAGGGAGCCAGAGAGGCCCACAGGGAGCAGTGTCGGGAGTCAGCAGCCCGGGGGTGATGCTGGTGTCCCTTTGGGTCCATCTTCCCCACGTGTTGGGGTCGCTCTGCAGTGTGTTTCTGCTTAGCGTCACTCGAATGCGTATTTAAAAAGAAGTCCCGTGCGGAGCAAGCACGTAGGACGTACAGCCTGGGTGTGCCTTCAGTGTCACTGGGGCTTTTTAATGAACACTTATTTGCTGCTATTCTTCATGATGACCTCAGAAGACGGAGTGACAAGTGAGATGGGTGTGGAGCCTCCCAGCTGGTTCTGCTTTCTGTTGACACCCAGTGCATAAAGCCCACACTTGGCGGGATGGGTTCTGGTGCGATGGGCGAGACGCCCACGTCCCACGTCAGACGACCTGCGTTGAAGCCCAGCTCCGGCTCCCACCTCCAGCTTCCTGCTGACGTGCACCCTAGGAGGCGTGGCAGTGGCTCAGGTTACCGGGTTCCTGCCACCCACAGCGGACACCTGGGTTGGGTTCCTGGCTCCCAGCTTCAGCCCAGGGAGCCAGCTCTCTGTCTCTGTGGTTCTGTCTGTCTGTCTCTCTGCGCATCTTTCTCTCTTTGCCTCTCAGAAGAGTAAACAGCAAAACAACCCAAACCCCCAAGCTGGCATCCACCTGCCTGTGTGTGGAGCTGCTGATGTCTCTGGGAATTGAGGCCTGGCACTCCCTGGGTCAGGAGGCCCTGAGCCAGGAAGGAGCTGTGTTTTTTTTTTTTTTTTTTTTTTTTTTTTTTTTTTTTTTTTTTTTTTGACAGGCAGAGTGGACAGTGAGAGAGAGAGACAGAGAGAGAAAGGTCTTCCTTTGCCGTTGGTTCACCCTCCAATGGCCGCCGCTGCAGCCGGCGCACCGCGCTGATCCGATGGCAGGAGCCAGGAGCCAGGTGCTTTTCCTGGTCTCCCATGGGGTGCAGGGCCCAAGCACCTGGGCCATCCTCCACTGCACTCCCTGGCCATAGCAGAGAGCTGGCCTGGAAGAGGGGCAACCGGGACAGAATCCGGCGCCCCGACCGGGACTAGAACCCGGTGTGCCGGCGCCACAAGGTGGAGGATTAGCCTAGTGAGCCACGGCGCCGGCCGGAGCTGTGTTTTAACACTGCCCTTGCAGGTGCTTGTGTCGAGGGCTGGTTGGGCAAAATACCAGGAGCCGGCAGTGAAGAGCAAACTTCCTGGGTCCTCGTCTGCCCAAGGACCCCCTGCAGCCCCCGGCGAGCAGCGTGGGGAGAGTGGTCCGGAGCAGCTCACCCCGCAGTGGGGCTTGCTCTGCGGGCCACGCGGAGACCGCCAGGTTCCTCAGAACCAAACCCCTGCCGCAGTCAGCTGGGCGAACCCGCGCCCTGACAGTGCCGGAGCGCGGGTGCCGGTTTCCATCACGTGATGCGGACGTCGGGGGCCTGTCCTGGGCTCTGAGTGTCTCCCTGAGGATTTTGTGCAAAGACTCACGCCCACTGAGTTCTGGAGGAGCAGCCACCAGGAGGGCGGCCTTGGGGGTTCAGTGGGCTTGCGGCCACCAGGAGGGCGGCCTTGGAGGGTCAGTGGGCTTGCGTCCACCAGGAGGGCGGCCTTGGGGGCTCAGTGGGCTTGCGGCCAAGGTAACAAACCCTTCCCTCCTGGTTGGCTAGGAAGTAGGTCACTGGGTGAAATCTACCCCAGGCTCACCTAAAGTGACCGCCCATGGACCGCGACGGACCGCTCTGCCTCTGTGGCTGCTCAGTGCAGGGCCGGCCTGGAGCAGAGTGTCCGCTTTTCCCTCTGTCCCGAGCCTCAGTCTCTCTCTCTCGATGTTACTGCATTTTCTGGGAAAAGCTGTGACTTCCTTCTTATCATTCTGTTGGCTACACGTTTTTAAACTGACATAATGATCACTGCAGTGGCCCAATACGTATTTTCCACCTAAATATTTTAGACCAAAATAGTTCCCAAAGCCTATTTAATGGCCTCTAGGAAGTATGTCCTAGTGGTCCTTTGCATTCAACAGTAAGTTTCCGTTATTCTTTCTGAATAGGAGCATTCTAAGGAGTGTTTCTCGGGGTGGTTGCTCAGCTTACACCAGGAGACCGGCACGGCCTCGGTCACCCCGGTTCTGCGCACGTGAGCGGTCTCCGCGTGGGACGAGGGAGGTTGCAGCTCGGAGCTCTCCTTCTGCACCAGGGACAATCGGCTCCTATTGTGTGTAGACTGCTCCGGAGCATAGACAAGGAGGGAATCGACTCAATCCCCTGCATAAATTTACAGGATTCTTTAAAATTTTCAAACATTTATTTAATTATGAGAGAGAGAGAGACAGATACATTTTCCAACCACTGGTTCACTCTCCAAACGTGTGCAACAGCCAAGGATGGGCCAGGCCACAGCCAGGTCCCGTGTCGGAGGCAGGAACCCAGGTATTTGGACCACCACCTGCTGGCTTCCAGGGTGTGCATTAGCAGAAATCAGAAGCTGTGTCTGGGACTCGAACCCATATGGGATATGGGCATCCCAAATGGAGTCTTAACAGCTACACCCAAGCCCACCTCTCTAAGATTCTTGACATTGAACATTGATAAAGGGACCAAGAAGCCCGTCAGTTAATTTGATGTCTGAAAATGGGTGTGAAAATCCTGAACAAATGATCAACACATGAAAGGAAGCCGGCGCGTGCTAGAATGATCCACACTCACTGCTAAGCCTGCACGTGGGCTGTCGGCACCCGAACCTCATCTGACTCTGAAGGGCCTGGCTGGGAGAGGCCCAGAAGGGAGCTCACGCTGCAGAGCCAGGAAGCAGAAGAGCTGAGATTTGAACCGGACTTCCCTGGGTCCAGATTTCAAACTCGACACTGATGTCCTGAGACTTGGTGGGGTTTGTGCTGTGGTAAGTGACCAGGAAGAACCGCGTTGGCGGCCAGTGCATTCGCAGGACACAGGAGAATCTGCCCGTGGGCATCTCACTTGGTGTGGAGAAGCCATTTGGTGAAGTCTGACACGGGTCCTTGGGGACAGTGCCAAGGAAAAGGGGTGTTTCTTTACACACACACACACTCTATTCCCATAAACCATGCGTTCTCCACCTTCCGGGTCTCCCTGTGCCTTGTGTTTTGCTGTTGGTAATGATGCGAGATGAAGCGTTAGCACAACTCAGGAAGGCTGCACGGTAAGCAGTGGTGCATAACCAGCGGAAGAACAATGTCACACACATACTGAAGTGGAGGAGGTAAAGTTGGCATTGTTTTCAGCTGACCTAACTGTTTGCGAAACTTTAAGGAATCCATGGGAAGCATATTAGAGGTCCAAGACCATTCTAGCTGGTTTTTAACAATGTTGGCCAAGACAATAATTTGGGACTCATATTAAACTAACGTGTATTAAATAGCGGATTTTTATTTAATGCAAAGCAACTGAAAACATATAGTGGCAAAAAGACCCTACTTACAACAGCAGTAGAAACGTAAAATATGAGTAAACTTGCAAAAATGTTCTGGAAAAGTTTTAGAAAAATATATAAAACTTTGCCAAAGGACAGAAAAAAAGACTCAAATGAATATAAAGAAAAATGTTGCTGTATGAGAAGATTTAGTGGTGCAGATGTCAACTTTTGCCTAATTCATCTACAAATTCAATGAATATCCAATTTTAGTCCCAGTGGGATTTGGGGTGGAACTTAACAAAATGTTGTTAAAGTTCATCTGGAAAAATAAATGGCTGAGAAGAGCCAAGGAAATTTTGAAAAATAAGAATAATGAGAGAGGCCTTGACCTATGAGATATTAAAATACTAGAATGATTAAAACAATGTGCTCTTGGTGCAGGGATAAATGGATCAATAGAACAGAAAGGAAATTTCAGAAAGAGACAAACAACGCAGTGTACAGTAAAGACGGAGTTTTAGGGTGGTCAGAAAAGAATCCTGGATTATTCAGTAAATAATTTGGGGAAAAAGTTAGATAAACCGAAAATAAGTACCAGCATGATTAATATGTTAAGCTCAAGAATGCAACTACATCAGTACTAGAAAATCTCCGTGTAAAGGTTTATATAATTTTTCTGTTTATATAATTTTTCCTGTTTATATAATTTTTCTGTGAAAATGTCCAAAAATTTAAGTGTGGCTCACATGTAGAAGCTGAGAAAGAAAAGGAGATGGACTGGGGCTTATAAAAACGCACTTGCAGAGGCGGGCTTTGGTGCAGCGTTTGAGGCCTCTGGGCACTCACATCCCACGCAGTGCCTGCGTCCGAGCCCCGGCTCTGCTTCCCAGTCCAGCTTCCTGCTGAGGTGCACCCTGGGAGGCAGCAGGTGTTGGCTCAAGTGTTTGGGTGTCTGCCATGCGTGTGGGAGACCCTGACTACGTTCCGGGATTTCTCCTTTGACCTGGTCCAGCCTCAGCTGTGTAGGCATGTGGGGAGTGAACTAGTGGAGGGAAGATCTCTGTCTTTTTCTGCCTTTCAAATAAAAATGAAAATAAATAAATAAAGACTTAAAAATAATGCAAAACAATAAGCTATGACAAAATGATTGAAATTCATCAGTCGTGTTAACATGTCTAATATGTCAGAGTTCAACTCACTAAGGAAAAGAAAGTGGGAAACTTCTATTGTTATGAATTTATAAGGGTAGTCAGCAGGGCCTCCCTCCTTTTCTCTCTCTCTCTCTGTCTCCACACATGCACACATTTTCACTCAGGTTCTGTTGATTATAAACTGAAATGAAGACGCTCAGTGTACCTGGCACGGGGAAGCAGGGGTCAGTTGTGGGTGGGCCAGGATGCTAAGCACTGGGAAGAAGGGTGTGATCTGTGGGTTACACATGGAAATCCCTTACTGACGGGACAGCAAGGTAAAGAGCCGTGTGTACCAGGGCAGTTCTGATGGTAGGGATAAAAGAACAGTATTTTCAGTGACAGTATTTGAAAACAGGAACTGGGGCTGGCTGGGGACAGAAGGAAGGTATGCTGCTGAGTTGCCTGACCGTACACATGCATTTTTATAAAAGAACATCAGACATTGTTCAGATGGTATTACGTACAAGTTTAGTTTCTTTTTTATGCTTCTTTATAATTAAAAATAATAAAAACCTCAGAAATAGTAAATAAAAATTAAAGTATGAAAGAAAATATGCAGACTTAAGAGCAATTAAATAAAAAAAGAAATATAAATGACCAATAGGCACAAAATCTCTCAACTAGTAATAAAATGCATATAAAATGAATATTGTTTTACTTATGAAATCACATATATAGACTTTTGCTTGTAGAAATATTTTAATGATAACGTCTGATGCTGGGAGTGTAGGGAGTGGGTGTAGTTAAAGGTAGAACCTGTCAGGACAGCCTGTCTGGTTAACAACTTCATGGCATTTTAAATTTCAGGTTAAAGTTTGTCTTATGGAAACAGTTATAGATGTTAAGGAAGACTCAGCTTCAGAGAAATTAAAAATACATATTTCCTTTAAATTTTTTTTTTTTTTTTTTTTTTGGATTTCTTTTTTTTTTTTTTTTTTTTTTTTTATCTTTTATTTAATGAATATAAATTTCCAAAGTACGTCTCATGGGTTACAATGGCTTTCCCCCCCATACCGTCCCTCCCACCCACCACCCTCCCCTTTCCCACTCCCTCTCCCCTTCCATTCACATCAAGATTCATTTTCGATTATCTTAGTATACAGAAGATCAGCTTAGTATACCTTAAGTAAGGATTTCAACAGTTTGTTCCCACACAGAAACATAAAGTGAAAAATAATAGATGATTTTTTTTAAATGATGATGAAATCAGATCAGACCTATTGTCATGTTTAATCCCAGTGAGAGTCAAGTTGGGAATTGATAGTTTCTTTTCTTTTCTTTTTTTTTTTTTAACAGAAGATCAGTTTAGTGTACATTAAGTAAAGATTTCAACAGTTTGCACCCCCATAGAAACACAAAGTGAAATATACTGTTTGAGTACTCGTTATAGCATTAAGCCTCAGTGTACAGCACATTAAGGACAGAGATCCTACATGAGGAGTAAGTGCACAGTGACTCCTGTTGTTGACTTTGCAAATTGACACTCCTGTTTATGGCATCAGTAATCTCCCTATGCACCAGTCATGAGTTTCCAAGGCTATGGAAGCCCCTTGAGTTCTCCGACTCTTATCTTGTTTAGACAAGGTCATAGTCAAAGTGGAGGTTCTACTATACCGCAGTAAGAAACAACGAAATCCAGTCATTTGCAACAAAATGGAGGAATCTGGAACACATCATGCTGAGTGAAGTAAGCCAGTCCCAAAGGGACAAATACCATATGTTCTCCCTGATCGGTGACAACTGACTGAACACCAAAAAGGAAACCTCCTGAAGTGAAATGGACACTATGAGAAATGGTGACTTGATCAGCATAGCCCTGACTGCTAATGGACAACTTAATACATTATCCCTCATAGTATTTTTTTTTTTGTCTGTTCTACTTAATATGACTGGTTTAATTCTGTAATTATCACACAGTTATTCTTAAGTGTTGAAAATTAACTGAAATGTGATCCCTGTTAAACATAAAAGTGGGAATAAGAGAGGGAAGAGATGTATAATTTGGGGCATGCTCGGGCTGACTTGCCCCAATTGGTAGAGTTGGAAACATACTAGGGGATTCCAATTCAATCCCATCAAGGTGGCATGTGCCAATGCCATCTCACTATTCCAAGTGATCAATTTCAGTTCACAATTGATCATAATGAAAGGACTAAGAGTCAAAGGGAGCACATAAACAAGTCTAGTACCTGCTAACACTAACCGATAGAATAAATAAAGGGGAGAGTGATCCAACATGGGAAGTGAGATACTCAGCAGACTCATAGAATGGCAGATGTCCTAAATAGCACTCTGGCCTCAGAATCAGCCCTAAAGGCACTCGGATCTGGCTGAAAAGCCCATGAGAGTATTTCAGGCATGGAAAGCCAAGACACTCTGGCAAAAAGATCTCTGTGAGTGAGATCCCAGTGGAAAGAACAGGTCTTCAAAGAGGGAGGTGCCTTTCTCTAAATTTTTGTTTTTCATTTGAGAGGGAGGGAGGGAAAAAGAAAGAAAAATCTTCCCTCTGCTGGCTGGTTCAGTCCACAAATGGTCACAATGGCCAGGGCTAAGCCACGCCGAAGCCAGGAGCCAGGAGCTTCAACCAGGTCTCCCCCATGAGTGCAGGGGCCCAAGCACTTGTGTCATCCTCCTCTGCCTTCCCGGGCCATTAGCAGGGAGCTGGACTGGGAGTGGAGCAGCCAGGACTTGAACCGGTGCCTGCTTAACCTGCTGTATCATAGCGCCTGCCCCTATTTTAAAATTTTTAAGAATTCAATTCACTAAGGAAAATAGAAACTGGGAATCACCATTGTTAGAAAATTGTAACTAACGAAGACTTCCCTGCTTTTCTCTCTTTCTCTCTCTGACACACAAACACACACACACACACACACACACACACATGAATTTTCATTCTGGTGTTAGTGAAACCAAAACAAAGACACTCTGTGTGTCTGACATCCAATCTAGGTTCTAGGGTGAGTTCCTGGGACCACGGCGCTTCTTTGATTCTACGATAAAGCAAACGTACATTGACCATCTCCCATGCCCTGTGCCGAACCCAGCCCCTCAGGATCGGACTTCACAGCGCAGTGGAGAGGCGTTGAAAGATCTGCAAGACATCTGCCGAGTTCCTGCAGGAGACCAGGGAAGACCGCATGCCCCTGTCTGAAAGAGATGGGCAGGATGGGAGGTCTGAGCTCCGTGGGCCCCGAACAGGGTTGGAGAGACTGTTCTGGGCATCTTCCTAGTCCGACTCTGTGGCATGCCAACACTAAAGCGGCGGGAATAGCATCGGTATTATTCTTCCTCTGCGTGAGGGCTTTCTGCAGGCAACCATTAGCTTGCTGTGGGCCATCATGCCCCAACATCACCTCGGCTTCAGGAGCAGGGTGCACCTGTCTAAGCGCAAGTGGCCAACGGCGATGTCCGCGTTCCAAGGCTTGTGATACCTGTCCTGGGTGAGGAGCAGGGAGAACCTGTGCGATGAGGACAACAAGATGCAGCCATTCGTCACGGCCCCAGGAACAACTCCATGAATTCCGAATGATATCTTGGAATGGCAGCTTAAGTCTGGCCAGTTCTACAGAACCTATTTAGAAAAAGAAGGAAGCTTACACGCCCCAGCTCATTAGCATATAAAAACAGCCTTAAATTTTTAAAAATGTGTCCCCAAAACAAAGAGACACACAGAGAGAAATCTTCAGTCCACTGGTTCACTCCCTAAAAGTCCGAACAGCTGGGGCTGGGCCACACAGAAGACAGGTGCCCAGAAGTTGACCGAGTCTCCCAGGTGGCTGGCGGAGTCCCCAGTACAGGAGCCGTCACCTGCTGCCTCCCGGGGCACACATTAGCAGGCAGCTGAATCAGCAGGGAGGATCCGGGACTCACACCCAGGCACTCCGACGTGGGGTGCGGGTGTCCCAAGTGGCTTCTTATCCGCGGTGCCAAATGCCCTCTCCACTACACAGCCTTTGAATACTGGCCGGAGGAGCTTAATGTCTCGGTTTGACCTTGCCCGTGTGCCTGCGTCCCCCTGATCAGGATTTCCCCCTCCATGGCCGTTCCCAGTCCTTAGGTGGAGTTGGGTGCCCCTTCTGTTTCCAAGACAGACGCCACTATGTTTGATCATCCCTTGGCCAGACACTCAGCGTGGCTCCAGGAGTCCAGGGACTCCCTCCCTCTCTCCTTTGGAGCTATTTTAGGCCTTGTGTTTCTTTCCCTCTGTCCAATTCACGCCTGTGGTTAAGCACAATTACTATCAGGTGCTGGGTCCCGAGATCATTCGCCATTTCCGCCAAGCCCTCCACACGCAAAGGCACTAGGGGATTCTCATCATTTTACAACTAGAGTTGTGCAGTTCTCCAGGCAAGCATTCCCGGGAAATGACGTTTGTGCAAAGACAGGGGAGATGGGTGACAAGAGGCAGCAGAACCGGGGTGCTTCCTCAGGACCGAGTGAGGGCGGGACCTCAAGTCTTGGCTCTGCTCAGGCAGGGTTGTGCTAACCGGGAAGCCGGCGCCTCGGTGACGCCGCAGTGAGGCTGAGACGCTCTCGGCAAGGCAGAGAGCTCGCGGCCCCTGCGTCTGGAGCTGGCCACGCTGGCCATCCAGCCTTCTGCTGGGAAGCCGAAGCCTGTTCCAGGTTTTATTTTCTTGTCAGTTTCATGCTTTATGCTAAGTCCATATCGAGGACGTAATCTTGTTAAGAAACATCCACCAAATATTTTTTTACTGGGAAACTCATTTTATGGGTAATTACATCCTAGTTTAAAAAAAAAAGTCTATGCGTTTTTGGGAAATAATTAAAAACATCATTTTAGCTTTGATCTTTTTGGGGATTAAAACTATATGTAATCATGCGATGGTTTTTTTATTATTATTTTTGTTCTTGCGTTGTGGTGAATTGCAGTGGTTTCTGTCTCCTCTTTGCACTTGCAGTGCCATATTATTTGACCATGAATCACTTTAATGGATTGAAACATAAGCATGTGAATTGAAAAATAGATACATTAGTCAAATCAATAAATAAATATGAAAATATATTTCTACGATGAAAAACCATCTTGGCTACCGTGTCCTCCAACTTGGACAGAGAGAGCTGAAATATATGGCAGTAAAATATAGCTTGCTGTGTCAACTAGCCAGTGCCTGCAGCCTAAAAGGGATTTTGAGCACTGGGTAAGTAGTATTTCATCAACAAAATCATAAAATAAAGACATTAAAATGAAGGGATGATGGAGTGCTGTGGGACGTTTGCGAAGTCACCCTTCAGTCTGGGGCTGGAGTAGTTTAGTGTTAGACATTGCATACTTTTCATATAAATTTGCTTACAAATAGCATGCCTTAACAAGCGGTGTTACCAGGCTGCCCCTGTAGCAAATATATTTCTACTGTTCTTGCTAAACAAACTCTACTTGCACTCTATGGTATAGCAAGGGTAGAAATAAATAATTCATCCCCAGTCTAAAAAAGTCCAACTACTGCCGTCTTCACCCAGGGTGTTTGTCTCTGTTAATTAACAACTTAGCATAGCTCCTTTTCGCTCTTCAAAAGCCAGCTCCCCGTTTTTATAGACTGTCCTCATGTGCTCTCTTTATTGGATGAAATCCCCTATTAGTCATAATCAATGTTCAATCTCTAATTTCATAAGATAATAAAGGGGGCTGCATGGATTCTTAGTAGCTACATTGTGTAACTTATCAGTTATTTGTCAGAGGAATGTTGGAATATAATTAACATGCATTATTTTAACGAATACAACTGAGAAATAAGGGTTTTAAGTGACTCGCCTTTCTCAGAAAGTACACACAAAATACAGTAAAGAAATCAGTATTTGCATTTATTTACATATCAGTGTTAATTTTTTTCCCGTAGCACATAGCATTAGTTAATACCTTTCAATTGCAAATTGCTGTAATTTGTTGTTTGATTATATTTTGCCACACATTAATAAGATCAGACAGTGTTAATTAAAACCTGCAGGTTCTGTGGGATGCAGAACTTCATGCACAAATGTGAAATCAGGGAGAATTCTACGTTTGGGGTTGGCTGGTCTTTGCACAGCCCCACTTCCCGCATAAAGCCCACCAAGTGCTCAGCACATGGACCACCTTGGAGGAAAGCAGCCTGCCCTCCCGTCGTGGGCAGGCTCCTGCTCTCCCCAGCGCTGTTCTGGCCACGAGGGGAGGAGCGGGGTCTCAGGGGCTCCCACACAGGGCCAGGCAGGGCGTCACTGAATGCCTGGCTGGCCCTTAGCTCCTGTCCCTCCCGGCCTCTCGAAAGAGGGGTCTGGAGCCCACCGGAGAATCATGAGGTTGGTGCTTCCTGCACTTGAGTCATCTCAGCAAGCGCCCCAGCCCCGGGGACAAGAGGGGGAACGGGGGGCTCTTCCTCCCGCCACCCCCACCCCGCCCCGGGGGATGCCCGCCCCGCCCCGGCAGAGCCGGAACTCCCATCTGGCACCAGTGCAGCACAGATCTGCCGGGTGGGTCACCTTACCCCGGCGATTCATCTGTTCCAGGTTTAATGTGTGCTTCTTAGGAGAGATTTTATTCAGGGCAACTGGCGTGACACCCCAGCTGCTCCCTGCACCCCCATTCTTCCTTTCTGCCTTGTGCTCCCCGATTCATTCTCCGTCCAGTTGTGTCTGGTTATGGTGCAGCCCACCCACGTGCAGGTTGCAGAGATGGGTGAATGAAAGTCAGAAGCAATTCGAGATGATTGTGGTGAGGCCTCTGCATAGCCTCTGCAAGGGACTGCGTCTGCGGGATGTGCCCGCGCATGATCTCGGAATCAATAGCTCAAACTTCCTTTCTTTACGACTGAATTTTTTTTTGGGGGGGGGGTTTATGCAGAAACCCATCTGTGTAAGAATTATTTTCTAATCCCAGATATGTTAGCAGTATTTAAATGCCAAGAGGGGAATGGTGTACGCACAGAAACATCTAGAATAATGCCAGTCAAATTACAGTGATTCCTTGTGGAGACCTCCCGGCACCAGTGCGTGGTGGCCGCCCCGGCCACAGAGCTGTGTCTGCGTCTGCACCCAGTTTTATTTAATGGACTGACCTCGGCATACGGTGGTGGTTGAAGTGCCTAACTCGCGGGATTTAATTGTAAGTGCCGTGAATTGTTTATTGTGCAGACGCCGGCTGCTGCTTTGGGGTCCTGCCTTGCACAACGCGCCTCGCGCTCTCGGGGAAGCCACCCCCTCGGCTTCAGCTGTGTTTCTTGTGTCTGTGTCCTCATTCCCTGAGTGTGAAAACTTTATTGCTCATTATCTGCTGGGCTGTGATGAAGTGACAGGTGATTTATTGGGAGCCAAAAACTGTGTTTCCACGGTGAACGCTTTATCCTCTGCACCGCAGTCCTGCCAACCTCCCTCACCACCCAGGCAACAAATAAGGAGAACTCGGCGCGCAGAGGCCCGGCTCGCCCTCGTAAAGGCACACGTTCCGCCTCGCGCTCTGCTCCTGATTTCATTCAATTCCCTTTTGTTGCTTAAAAATTCAATTTGTTTAATTGAGCTGTTGGACAGTAAAATCTGAATTCCATGCATTTTAACCATTCATATTAAATTTCCCTCTGTATAGTAGTTTTATTAATGTGCTTTATAGGCGGAGGCTTAATTTAAATTTGGTGACCTCACAAGCTTATAAAAAGATCTGAATTCTCATTTTTTTCCCCGCACAAATCTAAATTAAAATGAATAAATACAAACCAAGGATACAGTTGCGACTTCTTTGCCGAGTTTAATGGGTCAAGGGAAAGGCCGGGGGCGGACGTGGCCGTGAGGTGTGAAGAGCTGTGTGTGCCTTTAGGTGCGTTTTCATGTTTTAATGGATGACATAATATTGGGGCAGAAGCAAGATGGCCTGCCGTCACCAGCTGAAAAAGCAGCCTCTGTCTTGCACTGAAATGGCAGGTGAGGCGCTGTCCAGTGGAATCTGCTCTCACCGGCTTACACGGATTCACATTTAAATGTTTGAGCATCTTTTCCTTGAGGATTAATAAGAGGCACAGAAACCAATGTGAGGTTTTGGAGGTTTACTAAACTTTAATCTGTAAAATTTAATAGCAGGAGCCGAGTCATTATGTGTATGTGGCACGCCATGCGACTTCACAAACACTGTTAAGCAATGAATTATGTTACAAGAATGGGCTGGTAGTGTATCATTATGTCCAGGTAAATGCCAGAGTGATGACATAATTGGTAGTTGGGAGTAAAATACAAGCCCTGTAAAATGTTACTAAGGTAAATGTGGAAGGATTGTAATTCATTATACATAAACATGACTTCCAGGCATTTATCATCCCATGAAATACAGACTACCTCCAGCGCACCGGCATTGTTTGCTCTTGCCTTTGTTACTTCGTTCAGCAGTGCAACCATGCCCTGGTTTCAAAATTGCTAATTCCTCTTTATTCGGCCATTTGCCAGGGAACCCCAGTGAATTTTAAGGCTCTTTTCATGCACTAGAGACTAAGTATTCTGTAAATGCTAAATCCTAAAAACTGCCCTTAATAAGAGTGATAGTCGGCCAATTCCAGACAATGATAAATTTATGACTTTGGATTAAAGGTCATATGGTGACTTCAGACATAAAACAGCCCAATTTCACAATACCCAGCACCTTCAGCAAAGGCATTTTCACACACTGGTGCCTGTTAGTTCCTGCTAAAGACATAGAGTAATAGTTGGGAAACAAGACCTCTATTTCCTACCTGTGCAGTGTGCTTTCCCTTAGCCCTAGGCGACTGTTTAACTTTTAACCCTCCTGTTCACACTGCGAACATGCATAAAAGTACAGTGTACCACAGAAGGAAGCAGGTCTTGCAACATTTGTTTTATGCGTTTGCCATGAGACGCATCAGTCATGTTTTCAGTTTCTGCTGTTCCGAACAAGGAGTCATTTTCTCTGAAGAGCTGCTTTGCTTTGCATCCGTTCTGTTTCAGGCTGTCCTGCTCCCCCCAACATCAACAGGGCATCTAAGGGCGAGAGAGGGTCGGGCACAGAAGTCCCCTTGGAGAACACTGGTGTTTGCTCTTTGGGGGTCTCTGATCTTACGGGGTTCTCACTGTCTTCTGCTCAGTGCCCATCTTGCCATGGCCAAGATGCAGTGTCTTCTGATCACCAGGCATCTCCCTCCACCCAGCAAGCTTCAGCCGCCACCTCTGTCCCATTGTCTGACCACCAGTCCCTGGTACTGCTCCCCCACTTCCGTTCCTGGAGCAGTCATGGTGGGGAAGACATCTCACGGCACCTGCACAGCACAGGCCAGACCCCTGGTCCCCAGGCTAACTAATGGTAGAGAGTTTAGCTTAAGAATGCCCTCTCCACACACAGGGCACCTTCTTCCCAGGTTGGAAGATGAACAGCAATGGGGAAACAGAGACCGGGAGAAATTGTGTGGAATGCAAACACACGCACTGCTCCTCCAGGGGCATGGATGAAACACTCCAGGACAGGGGACCCAGATCCTTCTATGTGTCACCGAATCAGAGAAAACTCACGCATGTCCTTTTGCACCCTGCATAGCTGGGAGGCAGTTTCTCCACTTGTTCCCCGGCTCAGGTTTTCCCTCCAAGGCCATCATCCCAACCTACGTGGAGACAAGGAAGGGGACCTGGTGGGGGAGACTTTCCCCATGAATCTCTGATTCCCCTGAGTCCACACGCTGCTTTCTTTCCATTCTCTCCAGAAGCCGTCTGGTGGGAGACTGGAAAACTCAGAAGAGACCCCACGGTTTCCAGCAGGGGCCACCTGCATTGACGGAAAGAAAGCTTCCCAACGAGTCTTTGGGGGATGGCAGAACGGTGCTGTTCGAAGGGGAAGTGAAATTATTCCAGCAATTTTACTGGCTAAAATTCAAGATGGAGGAGATGCTTTCTAAGTAGCTTGGATGAAAAGAATCGGCCTTTGACGTCCTTTTGCATAGGCAAGGGGATTAAGGAGGTGGAGACGGAGATCTCGCAGGTGCATGCAAGGAAGCCCCAAGCTGCCTTCTGACTCTACCCAGGGCCCTCACGGGAGCAACAACCAAACACAATGGCAATGAATCAACGTCTGGGCGCGTTCTTCTGCTCTGGGCAGAAGTCAGCGGCAGCAGGCAGAGGAGAGACTGATTTTTCTTTTTACCCACTTGCCCACCTACAGCAGAGTGCATGGGAGAAGGAACGGGAGACCGAACCTTCCACAGACTGCACTGTTGCAAGTCGACTCTAGGTTTCTAACACGTTTGTCTCTGCAACTATCCGAATCATTTTCCCCCTTTCTTTCTTTTTTTTTATCATCTTTCCCTCCCTCCCAAAACAAATCTAGGGACAAAGCTGTGTTTTCTCATTGTGCTGATTGATTTACTAGAGCTCCAAGTTGCAGACAAGTGGAGTGCTCTGGCTTTTGGGCCAGGTAACACAAAGTCTACTGAAGTCAAGAGGTCAAAAACAGACCCCAGAGTCCACGGCTGTAGCTAACACTGCCTCTTCACACAGAGACTGCCGTTTATTTGGACAAGCCACAGTACTGGGTGCCCAAGTAACCTTGTTAGATGGCTGCATGGCAGGCCAGTGCTACGTGGGCACTGAGCCGTGCAGCTCAGAGGAAGCTGACGGGGCACTCACCGGGGTGGAGAAGGTGCCGTGTGTGGTGTGTGTGACAGAGACGGCCCAGGAGATTCCAGTCTGGGAGGCCAGTGACTGGGACCCTGTCACACACGGAGTCGACCGCGGAAACACTCTCTGCTCATCAGAAGAACCCCAGTCTCAATTTGAAGGTGGGGCTCCTTGAGTGAAAGAACACACATTTTGGAGTGAGAGACCCAAGTTCGGGTTCTAGCTTAGCGATTTTCTAGCCATACGTCCCAGTTCACTCAAGGGTTCCCTCTTCTGAGAAACGGAGCATAGAAACCACGCTAGGCACGGGGCCTCTAGGGGGACTGGGTGTGTAGAACAGTGTGTCACACATGAAGTGTGATCTGCAGAGCCCCCTCCAGGGCTGCAGGCATCTGAGTGCCCCGACCCAGCCACCGCAGCAGGGGCCTATGGGAAAGCTGGCTCTGCACAACATACAGGGAAACACGGGTGCCCGGACCTGCAGAGTGGCGTCTGCTTTTCGTTTTCAAGATCAACTATCCTGCTGTTTTGTAACAGTGATGAATATGCGGCCTAAAGAATTAAGGCAATGAGAAGATCACGTACATCTATACACTGCCCCCGCCTCTCCACCCAGCTTTGTTAAGTCCAGTCATTCCTTGGTGTTTATATTTATTGCATTTATGTGTTTGCATGGAGTCTTCAAACAGTTCATGGAAAATACGTATCATGAGAAGCCTATGCACGGATTTCAACATTTTTTCGCGACCCAATAATTTCCCTGCTGCATATACTTCCACATTTGTTCCTTGATTTATGTGCTTTCGGAGTGATACTTTCCTTCCTCAGGGTCAACGCTGAGAACAGTAAACTCAGACTGCTCCTCACTCCCTCTCCCTCCTCCAACCGCTCAGGCTGTTTCTGTTCTGAGCTCTACACACCTATACATGCTGTGTTTCTTCTGTCCTAATCCTCACACTGGCCACTGTGGAGCCCTCCAGGTAAAGGTCGGGCACTCACCAGTCCTTTGCCAAGGGTCCTCCCTTGCCTCTGGATGAGCTGAGGTTTGCCTTCCATGTGTGTTGGTAGCATGTGAGTTCTTGAGTCTGGAATGTGTCTTTCCTTTCATAGAGCAATGAGATTCGGCTGGGACAGGGTGCTTGGGTGAGCGGTGTCTTAGCCTGAGGACTTTGCTGTCCCAGTGTTTCCTTCTCTGACCAAGTTTTCAGCTTCCTGCTTCAGGGATGCCACGAAAGTGTGTGTTGGCAACTTTTCCCTGTCTTACCTACACATAATTCCCTTCTGCTCTTCAGTCTGTCTTTTCTTACTTCCATTTAATTTGCTCAGTTTCTCACTCCTGGCCTCCACGTTCCTCCCTGGGTTGTTAGTGAGAGATCTTTTTTTTTTTAAGATTTATTTTATTTATTTGAAATTCAGAGTTATAAAAAGAGAGGGGAGGCAGAGAGAGAGAGAGAGAGAGAGAGAGAGAGAGGTCTTTCATCTGTTGGTTCACTCCTCAGATGGCCACAATGGCCGGAGCTGTGCCAATCCAAAGCCAGGAGCCAGGAGTTTCTTCCAGGTCTCCCACGCGGGTGCAGGGGCCCAAGGACTTGGGCCAGCTTCTACTGCTTTCTCAGGCCACAGCAGAGAGCTGGATCAGAAGAGGAGCAGCCAGGACTAGAACTGGCGCCCCTATAGGATGCCGGCACTTCAGGCCAGGGCTTTAACCCGCCTGCGCCACAGCGCCGGCCCCGTGAGAAATCTTGAGGTGCATTTGCCGACGTGGCCTTCGTTTCTGGGACAGTTTTTTTTTCTCTCCACTCCTTTTTTCCTCTTACTTCTTCTCCGACTTTTGCCACCCTAAGCACTTTATGAACTCTTAGAGCTCTACTGCGTGGAGGAAGTAATTATCTCCTCAACTTTAAGAAGAAGCCAGGGACGAGCTGGTGACAATTCTCATCTGCTCCAAGGGAGCCCCTTCCTGGCGAGTGGCCTTGCTTCACTGTTGTTCTCCCATTCATTTTCTTCCTTTGCAAGCAGTCATTTAAATAGATTCTGTGCTTATGCACTTGCTCACTTTGTTAAAAAATATTACTCATCTTGAAATGAGGTGAATTATTCATGGGCCAGACTCGGGAGGAAGTTTAATGCTGGCGAGGCCCAGGGCTGAGTCTGGCAGAGCCGGCCTGTCCTTGGTTATCAGGGAAGCTCCTGGAGCAATCAAGGACGTCGGCAGTTACCTGCAGCCGGAGAAAGAGCCACGCGCGACGGCCTCCTGTCAGTCCTGCATGCTGCCTCCCCCGCTGACGGCTTCCCGCGGATTCGCCCAGTTGGTCTGTTCGTGCCTTCCGCCACATCTTTCTTGCTTTTCCTGGGAGCCACCCGGAACCCGAGAAGCAATGTGCAAGCCAGCTTCTTCGCTTCTTTGAGCTCCACACCGGGGAGGCCAGCTTTTGCCTGCTGTAGGAATTTGTGGCCAGAAAGCTTGGTTGGGACTCGGCGGAAGCAGGCAGAGGTGTCCAGCCAGGGGTCTCCCCTCCACACCAAGGGGCCCTTCAGCCGCAGGGCAGAGGGCACAGAATTCTGGTTCCCAACAGCAGAGTTTGTGTTGTTTTCTCATCCTGTCATTTAAGAAGTGATGTCTCCATGAGTAAGGAGGCAGGCTAATGGTAACCCTGATATTTTAAACCTGGTTATAAACAGTAGCCACTTAATGCCAGCTACTAGTAATGGCAATTAGGTAAGCTACACTGTGTTACTTGTGCGTGGCTAAAAACGTCAAATTCCTCAAATTCAGGTTTCCACTTGTTTAACATTTGTACTGTGTAGCGAAACATTGCTGAAGGTATGCACTGCCTCATCAGCTGAGATCATTGATTCATTCAACAAACATCTACCAATTACTATTTCCGTGCCGGTGATAAAGCAGAGAACAGCAATGGCAAGTCCTACCCAGGAGACCAGAGCCAGTAGGAGGAGTCACAGGTGTACACTTGGAAAGGTTTGCCTGGAGGAACCGGCTTCCACCTCTGTGAAGATGGGTGTGTCTTGTGAGATGGGCAGGTGAGTTGGTGTTGGACACCCAGGAGAGCCAGTGGCTTGGTTTCAGTCTGAGTCTGGTGGCCCGAGACCCTGGAAAGCCAATGGCACTGGTCTCGTCTGAATGCCAGCGGGCCTAAGACTGGAAGGAGCTTATGTTTCAGATTGAGTGCAGAGGCAGACGGAGCCACTGTGCCGGCCCAGAGGCCTCCGGCAGGAAGGATTCTCTCGGACTCCGGGTGAGGTCAGCCTCTCTGTTCTCTTCAGATCGCCCGCTGACCACACGAGGCCCGCTTAGGTTAGAGTGTGCCGTCTATTTTATTCATGCTACAAATTCAAAGGCCAAATTCACATGACCATCCTCAGAGAAACCCTCAGGATCATACCTGACCAGGTATTTGCATCTCCCGTAGCCCGGGGAAGTTGACACATAAAGGAGACCATTGCTAAGCCGCCTTTGACTTGTCCCCACGTGTGTCTTCTGCAGCCACACCGGATCTCCATGTTCAAACGGCAGCACGGCCACAATTCCGCCTGCCCTGCCATAGCTGTGCTGTGGATCCCTTCCCCAGGGAGGATGCCAAGCCCTGGTGGTGTTTACTCTTCTCCTGATACTTGTAACTTTGATACTGTTGCATAAAGTTAATGATGTTTAAATATCATGATATAAAGTCAATACATCTTATGCTACATGAGACGAGGATTAGAGAGGGAAGAAGAAAGTCTGCAAACAAACATATTCGTAACAAACTAAGGAAGCAGTATTCACGGGAGACAGTCCTCATTTCTGCAACTGCTCACGTGGGCCTGGCTCACAGCCTCTTCATAGACCTGTCTGGACACCCTGTGGCTCTGAGCAAGTACCCCCAGCTAGCTGTGGATCTGTACCTGCTGGGATGGCGGATGGCCCTAACTTCTATTCCTGCAGGACCCGGGCTGGGGGAAGTCCTGCCTGGACTGGATTGCTGTGTTTCATATTCACTTCGCTCACAGGACCCTGAGGGGTCCCCTGTATTCCTGATGTGTTCTTCCCTCTCTCCACTGGGGGACGACAGTCTAGCTTCCCCGTGGCGGCCAGCAGGCACAGCACCCGCCCTGGTTGCTGGCTGATGCGGAGGCCGGGAGCTCCAGGTGTCTACACGGCGTCTTCACAGCCTTCCCGAGAGCATCCCTGCTGTTTCCCGGTGGAAGTGTTCTCTCCTCGGGAGCTCAGGCCTCCAGGCCTCCGGAGCCCCAAACCTTGGGAACAGGAAGCGCAAATCTTGCTAGGAGGGGCGAGTGCGAGGGGTGATCGTGAATGGTGCCCCTCCCATCACCGCCTCTTGATTCTTGGGTCTGTGAGTCCTGGGTATGGGAGAGACAGCTCCATATAGTGGACACTGATTCAGAACTCTTCATCCTTCTGAAGAATCTTGACTCAGGGCCACACGGCAGTGCCGCCTGGATGGCACCAGAACTGGGCCTTCAAAAGGCCACCCCACCGCTCTACCAACCCAGCGGCTTCAGGACGGTGGGATGGGGAGGCCCGTGGACTCCACTTGCTGCGGCGTGAGCGCCCGCATCAGAGGCAGTGTCGTGACGGTGGACAAGGCACTCTGCCAGCCACGATGGTGGTTTAGGCAGAGGCACTGCACAGAAGGAAGGCACACCCGTATCCGTGCTGATTTCAGTGTGGTCCACCTGCCTCAGGTAGCTGGCCGGTTGCTGTAGAGACCGGTGCCGTGCTGGGGGCCCACACTGGGAGCCGGCATGGCTCTGCTGCTGGAGGACAGTGCCATGGCCAGGTTGGCCGTGGTGGGTGGAAGCCCATGTTGCTGAGCCCACACATAACCCTCACCTCTGCCATCTCGAACCCTTTGTTCATGGGCCCGTTCAGTGACAACAGGGTGGCTGGAGGTAGAGGCTGCCTGCACCCAAAGGATGGGGCACAGTGTCCCCTGATCTTCAGTCTTCCTCCGCCGGGGTCTCCCTTTGGTGAACATTCATACGGGACACACATGTCTTCACTTTGGTGCCCATTCAGGGTGTCCCAAACCTCTTCTCCAAATTTCCTAGTCACCAGGTCGCAACCTTATTCCAAGTCCCCCGCCACACAGCCTCCCCCCGCTGGGCTCAGCTGAGGGTCAGTAACGACTGGAACGTCCGGCCATTTCTCCCGCTCAGCAAAGTGGACACTGCCTGGAGGATTTTCCTTCACCGCTGTTTCAGGGATGTCCTAGAAAGGGACTTTGGGGATGCAGGGACACTCCTGGGCCACATGTCCACACCGTGCAGAACCACCTGGGCACCAGGCCTTTGTCTTCTCATCCTGCAGTGGAGCAGGAGTGGAGACCGGGCCGCTGGGGCCGCTTCTTCCTGTAATCTACTTGTAATGTCAGGGCTGCTCAGGATGGACCACAAACCCGCCACTCCCTTTGCTGTGGAGTTGTTGCTGTGCTTGGTGGGTGCCTCTCATCGAGAAAGACCTGGTACGCACTCGCCAGGTCCTGTGTGAGATAATGCCAGGGGTGGAGCTTAGGAGAGAGAACTTCCTGTGTGGGTGCCTTGAAGCAGGCTGGGGAGACCGACAGGAACTTAGGGGACCGGTATAGTGCGTTCTTCCACTGTGCGGGCAGGGGAGGCCAGGAGGGGCAGTCAGGTCTCCCTGAGGTTGTGCTAGAAAGGGAGGGGGTGGGTGACACTGCTCACTGCCTCACGGCTTCTGCAGCCACATCCACGCTCAGAGCTCCGACATTCCCCTTGTCCCCGCAGTCGGATCTGCCTTCCGCTTGGTGATGTCCAGGGCCCTGGCACGCTTCTCTGGCTTGATGCTCAGCACTGTCCCAGGCTGTCCTCCTTCCTTCCTCCTCCCTCGCAGGTGCATCCCAGGACTGCCGGGCCTCCTCTGCTCCCCACAACTCTGCAGCCATTCTGAGCTCCATTATTTGCACACACCATTCCTCTTGCTGGGGATAGCTTACGTCCCTGCATGCAAAGACCTGAGTTTTATTTTTTATTTTAATCTATTTATTTGAGAGGCAGACACCCACACATGTGCATGTACTCACACAAACACACACACACACACACATTGAATGAGAGAGAGAGAGAGAGAGAGAGAGAGAGAGCGAGCTCCCTTCCACTGGTTCACTCGCAAAATGCTCACAACAGCTGGAATGAGGCCAAACCCAACTTGAGAGACAAGAACTCAATCCAGGTCCCCCACACGCATAGGAGGAACCCAACCGCCTAGACTGTCATCTTCTACATCCCAAGCTGTACGGTAGCCGGAAGCTGGACCAGAGGCTGAATCCAGGAAGGGAATCCAGACAGTCTTGTGCGGTGTATGGACATCTTATCTGGCCTCTTAACCACGAGGCTAACACCTGCCCCCAGATCTGAATTATTTAAAAACCAAAGTAAAAGTTTGTGTCTCTGGGGGCCGGCATTGTGGCATAGTGGGTGAAGCTGCTGCCTGTGACACTGGTATCCCATAAGGGTGCCAATCCAAGACCCAGCTGCTCCACTTCCAACCCAGTTTCCTGCTAATTCGTCTGGGAAAGCATCGGAGAATGGCCCAAATGCTTGGGTCCCTGCGCTCATGTGGGAGACCTGGAAGAAGCTTCGGGCTCTTGGCTTTAGCCTGGCCCAGTCTTGGTCACTGCAGCCATTTGGGAGAGTGAAACAGCAAATTAATAGATGTCTCTCTCTCTCTCTGTAACTCTGACTTTCAAATAAATTTTTAAAAAATGAATTAAAAAAATTTGTGTCCCTGAAGTGTTTCCAGGCTGTTGATATCAGTCACGCTCTCGTCTGTGTTTTCGACAGGAAGAGCTCCATGCTCTTACGTATTTCTCTCTGTCCTTGGTATTTCCTCTAGTTGGTCTGGTAGGCTATGAGCCCCGCATTATGGGGAGAGCGCACAAGCGTGGAAGTCGGGCGGACTGAGTTTGAGGTTGAGGCTGTCATGTGCCGGCCTGAATGTCGCGGAGCCACTGAAGAGGGCACTGATACTCCAGGACAGCACCACATCTGCTTCCTGCAGTTGGCTGTGACCTTGGTGAGGGGCGGGGCCGGAGCTGCCCTATTCATTCCCACATTCCCAGCATCTATTACAGCGCCTTCCACGTACCGGGTGCAGCGTACGCATTTGATGGATGAAGGAGTTAATTTGTGAGGTTGTTGTAGGCAAGGAAACAGGTAACTGACACAAGGTGCCTGGCCCACGGCAGGTCTGCACTGTCCGGTCCCTGTTATTACATATTTGAATGTGGCTACTGCCCCGACTCAGGAGAGCTTCTGCAGGTTAGAGACTAATGTTGTTCGTCTTGTTCTCAGCGAGACCTTGCCGCACGCTAAGTGCCTCAAACCGTCGGCTATAATTTCATGATCATCGCAGCTGAAAACAAACCTCAGGCGGAAAGCAAAACGGTGAGCACTCTTCCTTTTTTGGAACTTATGACTTCCTGTGTCCACATTGTGATATTGTAAGCCCGGCAAATGCCTAGTGTGTACGTTTCACTGGAAACTAACTCTGGGCTAGCAGTTTAAACTTTGAAGGCATTTCTCTGTGACAGGTCCTGTTCGTATTTTTCTTGGCTTTCACTTGTTTTGTCCTCACAACAACTCTCCAAGAAAGTTGCTGTTACTATTCTTGACAAAGCCAAAGGAGGTCATGCAGCTTTCCCCATGTCACAGAGCTGGGAAGGGCGGAGCTGAGACGGACACCCAGGTAATGTGAGGGCGAGAAGCCCTCTGTAGCGAGCTGGACAGACACTGAGGGAGGCTTGAGGTAGCACCTGCTCAGGAGCACTTGCAGAGAGAACCCTCATAGAACTGTAGGGCTCAAGGAGGACCCCGTGGGGGGCAGGATGGCGCAATAGCGGAAACCTGGGCTATGCAGTCCAATACAGTTGGCTTTATTCTCTATTTGCCAGACGAAAATGGGCAATTCAAGTCTTCTAGCTTTAACTGTCTTGTTTTAAAAACAGGCCCTTGGGGCCGGTGCTGTGGCGTGGCAGGTAAAGCCGCCACCTGCAATGTCGGCATCCCATATGGGGGCTGTTCGAGTCCGGCTGCTCCACTTCCAATCCAGCTCTCTGCTGTGGCCTGGGAAAGCAGTAGAAGCTGGCCCAAGTCCTTGGGCCCCTGCACCTGTGTGGGAGACCCAGAAGAAGCTCCTGGCTCCTGGCTTCGGATTGGCACAGCTCCAGCCATTGCGGCCATATGAGGAGTGAATAAGCAGATGGAAGACTTCTCTCTCTCTCTCTCTCTCTCTCTCTCTCTCTGTGTGTGTGTGTGTGTGTGTGTAACTGACTTTCAAGTAAATAAGTAAATCTTTTTTTTTTTTTTGACAGGCAGAGTGGACAGTGAGAGAGAGACAGAGACAAAGGTCTTCCTTTGCAGTTGGTTCACCCTCCAGTGGCCGCCGCGGCCGGCGCACCACGCTGATCCGAAGGCAGGAGCCAGGTGCTTCTCCTGGTCTCCCATGGGGTGCAGGGCCCAAGCACTTGGGCCATCCTCCACTGCACTCCCTGGCCACAGCAGAGAGCTGGCCTGGAAGAGGGGCAACCGGGACAGAATCTGGCGCCCCGACCGGGACTAGAACCTGGTGTGCTGGCGCCGCAAGGCGGAGGATTAGCCTAGTGAGCCGCGGCGCCGGCCAAATAAATAAATCTTAAAAATAAAAGACCAGGCCCAGTATTACTATTTACTTGGGTGGTGATAAGCAGTCTGAGTGTGGTAATGATGGCAGTTTCTTTCCAGGTAAGAAGTCGTCCCCTGATGGAGGCTGGTGTCTCCTGGGAGACATTTTGGGTTGGCCAGGCCATCATGTGCCCAGCTTCGCTGGACTCCACCCTTCCTTTTTATTTATTTATTTTTAAAGAATCCACTATAATTTTTTTCCTGGGCTTTGCAAGCTGCTAGAAATGGAGAAAAATTACAGCCATCCTCTGTCTTAGGGTGACTTTACCCTGACTTGACTTGTGGGAGACACATGTGATATTTGACCTATTTCCCAACGTGGGCCCTCGTCTTCAACCCTCCAGTCCTCCTCTCCCCACTGCTTGGCACGCTTGGCCCCATTGGGCGGGCTCAGCTCTGCCTGGCTGGGGACCTGCCTCTGCTCAGGAAAGAGCCAGCATGAACTCCCCCTTGTTGATAAAATATTTCCCGCACCTTCCTCTAGGAAAATGGTTCTCAGTTGCTCACATAGATGAATCCACCGAAGAATTGGTTCAATGCAGATTCCTGGATCGGATCCCTCAGTAATTAATTTCTCAATCAGCAGATCTGAGGCAAGGACACAGGCGTCTGGGTTTGAATGATGGGATTCAGGTGGTCAGAGCATGAGCGTAAGAAACACGGCTTTACCACAGGGAGCGCGATCCTGTGACTCCCGTAAGCCCCAGGCTTTCCCAGCTTAGCGCTGAATCCCACGTTCAGGAAATGCCTCTACCCCTGGAAAGCTGGAAGGTGAGCCTCCTACCAGCCAGCATGGCATGGCTGGTGCTGGGGTGCCGTGGGTCAAGCTGCCACCGTGATGTCGCCATCCCATATCAGGTCTAAATCCTGGAGGCTCCACTTCTGGTCCAGCTCCCTGCTAGATGCCTGGGAAGCAGCAGATGATGACCCAAGTGCTTAGGCCCCTGCCACGTAGGAGACCAGGATGGAATTCCTGGCTCCTGGCTCCAGCCTGGCCCGGCGTGGAGAGTTGCAACCATTCAGGGAGTGAACAAGTGGGTGGGAGACCTCTTTCTTTCTCTGTCTCTTGTGCCTTTCAAGGAAATAAAGCATACATATTTTAAAAAGGTCATGGAAAATGAAAAATTAGAGTGAATTTTTGGCTTAGCAGATAAGAACCTGGGTGGGACACCTCCATCCCACATCAGAGTGCCTGGGTGTGAGTCCTGGCTCTGTTTCCCATTCCAGTTTCCTGCTGAGGCTTACTCTGGGAGGCAGCAGGCGACGGCTTAAGTAGTTGGATCCTTGACACCTATGTGGAGACCTGGACTGAGTCCCTGGCTCCTGGCTCCAGCCTGGCCCGGCCCTGTCTGTTGCAGGCATGGGCCGAGTGCATCTGTAGATGGGAGCTCTCTTTATCCGTTTTTTTCTTTTTATCTCACTGCCTCTCAAAAATATTATTTTAATACAAAACTTTGAAATCCACACGGAGTTTCTTTCATAATATTCATTCCCGCGAGCGTTTTTGAGAACTCGCACACATAAATCCAGGCTCGGAGGAGCTCTTACAGCGCATCGACCTGGGCTCGGGGTCAGGGCTCTGAGCCCCAGTCCTGCCTCCCGGACTTCTTCAAATCACCTGGCATCAGATTCTCCAGGGCCAGGCTGACCCCACAGGCGGGAGCCACAGCAGCTCACTGCTGAACCCCAGTGCCACGTGCCCACGAGACGTGACCAAAGTGGCTCTGTCTCCAGCTGCGTGTGGCCCCGTGGCCAGCAGGCACATGTTGGCGCCCCAGCAGCTGCCCACCGAGGGCCACACTGGCGTCCAGGTCCCCTGCCCTTGGCCGCCGAATCAGCTGTGTGGTCAAGGGGGAAGGCTTGATAGCGCGGCCCTTCCCGCAGAGAAGCGGAGCCCGGTTTCTAGACAAGACCTGGTTTTCCAATTTGAGCGATCGTGAGCCTGTACTACCTCCTCCGTACATTTGAGAAGTCACTGCTCTGCTGGTATCTAATTCATTACTCATTAAAGCAGTTTGAAATAAGGCACAGTGTGTACTAAAAGGTGCTATATAAAACCAAATTAAATATATTTTAGTGCCAGCACACTCAGCCAGTTGTTCCCAGGAAAACCTGGTAATTAGGACTCCAGCCCAGAGAAGGTGCTTATTATAGCCATGCCATTCATTCGGGCCTTCGTGAGAATGTTTCAATTACCCAGAAGTATTTTAGGAGTGAATAAGTTGGCTCTAAAAGTCAGTTTGAATTGAAGATTGGCACCCAGCACCTCAACCTTGGCCTCAGTGGAAACTGTCTTGCGGAGTTTCTTTTTTCTTTTCATTTTCTTTCTTCTTCCTCTCTCTGTCTCTGTCTCTCTCTTAAAATCATTTTTGCTTTTTTCTAACTTCAAGCACAAAAAGTGGTGTTTCTGCTCTCTGGGCTCCCTGAGTTAGAACAAGTCCTTTTGTAGACACACGGATTCGTCAGCATCGGTGCGGCTGCCAGCACGAGATGCGCCGACCAGGCAGCTCACAAAGAACAGGGCTGTATTTTCTCACTGTCTGGAGGCTGCGGGGCCAGCACCACGGCTCCGGCGTGGCTGTTGAAGGCGGCCTCGCTGGTTTGTCGGAGGCTGTCTTCATGCGGCATCCTCACATGGGGGTGGGAGAGAGAGCGAGAGAGCGAGGGAGGGAGAGGGAGAGAGAGAGAGAGAGAGCGAGAGAGTGAGGGAGGGAGAGAGAGAGAGCGAGAGAGCGAGTGAATCCAGTCTCGTGTCTCTTCTTATAAGGGCACTGATCCCAACACAGGGGCTCCCACCCTAATAACCTCGTTAGCCCTAATTGCTCCCCAAAGACCCCATCTCCAAACACATCACGTCAGGGGTTTGGCTTCAACACAGGGATGCTGGAGAGATTCAGACATTCACTCTATCACGGTCCTGTTTCAGAAAGCATTTTCCCCTACTATGTTCAGATTTCCTGGGGGTGAGTAATGGCACATCCAAACTAAATGATCTGCCACACAGGGAAAAGACAAAAAGTGTTCAACCAAAAGGCCACACGGTCCTTTGTCCTGTGGCCAGGGAGGCCTGGAGCACCACAGCTGAGCTCTGCGAGTCTGGGCATGCGTGTGAGCGCTCTCACTCGTGTAGGTGCTCCCTCAGTGTGGCTGCAGGGCTGGCCTTGTGGGCGGCGGGGCTTGTCCTGAGCTGACCCATGTGCACCTGCCAGATGACTCGTTTCTTCTGCTCCGATGTCACACTCGTGATAGCCCCATGCCCACAGCGGTCTCCCTGGGGAGCAAGCAAGGGGGCCCAGGTAAAGCCTCAGCACTTCCTCGGGCAGTATCTGGAGCCCCAGCACAGGGACGTGAGGTTCCTTTCACATTTCCTGCACTAGGAAGCTTCCGACACTGTGGATTTGCATGTGCTCTGATCAGCTAGCGAGGAAGGGGACCTGGGAGCCTTGAATGGGCCGAGCCGTGGACTGCCTTTCAAAGCCGCCTACTGACACCTGTCTCCCGCTACCAGGCTGCTGCTGTGGGTGTCCCCTAGACAAGACAACAAGCTCTTCCCAGTGAGCTCTGCAGCCCCAGACTCAGTCTCACTCCTGTACCCCCCACCCCCCAGCCTCTGCCAGCTCTGAGCAGGCGCCTGATCCAGCAGCCCCTGCAGAATAACCACGTTCTACACACGCATATGTCTATCTAAGCTAATGCTGGGGCCTGCTGAAGCAATAGCCATTCAGAATTTGTTTTTTGTACAAGAAGTATTGTGCTGGGCTCTGAAGTTATGACTGTGGCAGGGAGCCCATAGTCTAGTAAGAAAGAACAAGAGAGAGAGAGAGAGAGAAAGGAAGGAAGGAAGGAAGGAAGGAAGGAAGGAAGGAAGGAAGGAAGAGAGAGAGAGAGAGAGAGAGAGAGAGAGAGAGATCAGGCCAGCACTGTGGTGTGGTAGGCTGAGCCCCTGCCTGTGGCACCAGCATCCCATATGGGTGCTGGGCTGATTCACGTCCCAGCTGCTCCTCTTCCGATCCAGCTCCCTGCTATGGCCTGGGAAAGCAGTAGAAGATGGCCCAAGTGCTTGGGCCCCTGCACCCACATGGGAGACCCAGATGAAGCTCCTGGCTTTGGATTGGCCCAGCTCCAGCCATTATGGCCACTTGAGGAGTGAACCAGAGGATGTTTCTCCTTCTCTCTGTAAACTCTACCTCTCAAATAAATAAATAAAATCCTTTAAAAAATCAAGCAACCTTCTGATGCGGCCAAAAAATAGTATCAAATAGAGATTCAAGGAGAATGTGGCTGGCAGACCACGGTGTGTGCAGAGAGACACAGGGACACCGCTCTTTGCAGCTAACTGGTCACCACTGCCCCGGAGACCCAGCGCATCGACAGGACAGGGCCCTGTCCTCTGAGTGGCCGGCCCCGCTGCTGCTCCTACCGCGCTCAGTGTAAGTGGCGCACAGTCTGCTGCATTGCCTGCCAAGTTGACTCCGAATGAGAGCCCGCCCACCCCGATGGTGCCGATGGTGAGCCCAAGGCTGTGAGTGGTGTTTCCAAGACCTCAGTCTGCTGGTGCTTTGCTCTTCCCTCAGAGTCAGAGAGGAGAAAAGCAAGATGAGCGCACTCGACCTTGGTCCACAGACAAGCAGCAGAAGGAAAACCCAAGCAGTGGGGCGCTTTCGTCCCATGAAGCTCAAGACCACGGCCAGATTATGGATCCTTCAGGGGCTTGATTGCATGGGGACTTCCTGTAGGGCAGCTCTTGGGTCCAAGCACCGGTGCCTGGGAGCCCCAGGTATTTGCCACGGCGCAGGCAAAATGCCCGTCCTGCTGTGTAGCTCAGACATGGCCATGCCCCTGCACGGGTTTCCCCAGGGATATCTGGGCACTTGGTGAGAAAAGGCATGTCTCATAGAGCCCAGGATTTCCGGCCGTCAGGCTGGTGTGCACAGGGCACTGTGGTGAGTCTGAGCACCATAGCCGTTTATAAATTTGCATGCAGTTCTTCCCTTCTAGGCCTGCGTCCCTCTGAAGATCAGCAATCCGTAAGCGAGCCATCCTGGGAACACATTCTGGGAGCTCCGTGCCCCGGTTTCAGGGCGACTCTGGTCTACACTGGAATGCAGGCCCCCCGACGCCTGCGTGAGCTATACTGACTCGGAACGGCTCCGCGTCTGCCACTGAAATCAGACAGACCCGCCCTGTGTTATAATGCAGTTGTCGGTTTTTTTCTCCTTGAGTGTGTTTAGTAACAACAGGCTCCTTGAATCCCAGTGGCATGTCGCCAGCGGAAAGAGAGGTGTTAATGAGGCCCGGTATAAATGGAAGGGGCGCGGAGTGACAGGTCTCCATACTGCAGCTGGCACGGGATCGGAAGGGCAGGTGGTGGCACGGAGCTGACCGCTCACCTCGGGTAATCACGAAAGAGCCGTGACAGGGGCAGGTGCCAGGACGCCGGGCAGCAGACACACAGCACGGAGGCTTCCGGCCTCTGCTCTCTGCTCCCTGGTGAAACGGGAGCGCGCTGCCGAGCTGACCCAGCCCTGGGCACTTGGGGCTTGTGAGGCCCAGCCCCGGGCGATGGAGGGGCCGGAGGGGGCGCCTGGGAGGACGTGGGCCCGTGGGCGCCCACAGCGCTGCTGTTTGCACAGGGGGCTTCATGTCACTGTGCGAGCTGTGTCTGGGAACGTGGTGCCTGGCCGACTTGGGTCCTTTCCTCTCCCCTTCTCCCCTTTGTGTGCTCGGCCACACATCTTCTAAGGCAGCAGGCAGAAAGGGAGAGAGCCCCGTCCTGTCATTTCAGGGGGGCTGTGGACAATGACCGAGGAGGCGCCTGGGGTACTCGGCTGGTGGAGACTTGGGGGGCACCCTCTGGTTTCTGGGGTCTCAGCTCTCCTGGCACTGCTGCATGTCTGGCACTGTCTCCGTTATGCCAGAGCTCAACCCCAGCTGCTGGTCCTACCAGCCTCCAAGGAGTGGAGAAGGCAGAGTGAACTGGAGTAAGTTTATACCCACTGACCGCAAAAATGCATTGTCGTGTCCCGGTGCTGTGGGCCAGAGGTGGGCGGAGACTTCAGTGTCCTCCATGGAAACGTGAGACTCCCTTCCAAGGGAAATACACCAGGACAGGGAGGGGCCGTGAAGGCGGGGGCTCGGGGCCGCCCAGCTCCCCAGCAGAGTGAAGGGAAAACTGAAATTGCCCCATTACCCATAGGTCTTTACCATCCAGGGATGCGAGCAACAGGGAGAAATTCTATTACTGCTACCAGGTGACATAAAGTCACCTTTCCGATTCCCTGCAGCACGAAACGGAAAACAATAGGTGGTGGCGAGCGAGCCGCGGGGCCTCCGGCTCCACGCACCCCGGGCTGCTGTTTACCCGTGAAGGATGGGGTTTCCACGGGATTTGCTTCACGGTTTTTGTCTTGGCCCATAGATCAAGTGGAGCTTACGGAAGATTGATCAATTTCAGTTAATGTTAAAAATTAGTTCAAGACCATTTTAGAGAAAAATAGTCCTTTTCGGCTATTTCCTAGTAATGACCTGGAATGTGAGCTGCAATATTTCTCCTCGCTCACTCCCCTTGGCTTGGTGAGAAATTCCCCTAATGGCTTAGCTTCAGCATTGTCATCCTTGAAATTAAAAGCTGGTGTTTAAAACTTCATTTTTTATAAGAAGAATTTGACATTAATAATTTTATACCTTTGATTAAATAACTAAAAATACATTATTATTGGGTTAATAATTACTCCAGATATGTGCAGATTTTTTACCATTTCATTGCATTATTATGGCACAGAAGCAAAATTTCACTCATATATTTGACTTAAATGGCAGTCTTTAGGGATTTGAATCAGAAATTATAAGTTCTACTGCAATTTACATGTTAAGTTCTGTAACCCCGCGATGGTTCAACCATTTGTTAAAAAAAACAGTAGGTGGCCTGTGGTCTGATTTTCCATGAATAATTTTATTTTACAGCAAGCACAAGGTCCAGTCGAATGTTTCATTACATTAAAATTTCACCAAGTGACATAGACCTTGTAATTAACACAGCGTTACATTTTCGAGTGCCCAGGTTTTGAAAACCTTCCTCCAAAACGGGGCTGGGGTAGAACGACAGAAGTCCTGTCCGGTGGCATCCTTAGGCCCGTTTTCAATGATTTTTTTTCTCCTTTCCCAAGGAGGAACCTTAAGGAATCCGGTGGAAACGAGGAAGTCGGGGATCACTTAGCACCTGACTTCCGGAACCTGTTCCAAAACCATTCGAGTGTGGTTTCATGTCCCTGTATGCAGCTTCGTCTCCTTTGGACATCGTTCCCGGTTTCAAAATCGCTCACAGTTAGCGGCTGGAGCCTGCTCACGGGTGGGGTTTGCGGGGCCTGTCTTCATCCAGGGCGAGAAGCAGCATTGTGGCGGCAGCTCCCTGTCTCCTGTGAGAACTCCCAGAAGCACCAATGCATCGAGATCCCAAAATACCCACGTCGCCCGCGGGCACCTGTAGGGCCCGCAGCGCACTGGCATTATTCTTAGACACGCTGCCTGGGACTTCTGGCCCGTGTCCCAGCAACGCCCAATCGGGATCCGCCTCCCATCCAGTGCCGCCGCGTGCATCAGGCTGCCACCTCGGGGAAGTGCTGAGCAGAGAAACACGCTACCTTCCGTGTGCAAGGCCGGGGGCACGCGACAGCCACACGAAAATGCCACGTGGCCACCCACAGGGCAAGGCTGCTGGGGCCGGGAAAAGCTCCTGTAGCCTCCGAACACACCTGTCAGTGGGAGGAGTCCTGTTTGTGGGCGGGGGAGAAACGCTCCCGACAGGGAGTATTTCCCAGCGAGAACTCGAGACCCGCAGGTTCTCTGGTGTTCCCAGGATGTTGGTTCTCTTGCTTTACACGTGTGTGTGTGTGTGTGTGTGTGTGTGATGTAAAGTTGCTTTTTTTTTTTTTTCCTTCACACAATCTTATTTGTCAGTACTCATGGCCTGGAACTTTTAAAAGAAATCCCCAAGCGAACGCTCAGAAAGGCAGCAGCAGTTTGTGTCCACGCGGCCTCCACCCCGCGCCCTCGGCTCGTGCACCTGCTCTCTTCCCATCAGCTTCTCTGTGTCTCCTTCGCCAAGTGCCGACCCCAGGAAGTGCCACTAATCGGGATGGGAGTCCAAAGGGAAGTAGGAGCAAATTGGAAAGACATGAGTTTCCAACCTGGCAGGAACAGAGCGAGGCGGGTCGTGTAATCACACAGGAGGCAAATCCTTGGGAAACGGACGAGCGCCTCGCTGGATGAGGGCTGGGATTTCAGTTCCCCCAAGAGCCGAAAGGACAAAGGCAGCTTCTACCAGTGGCAAGAAGAATGGGAGGCAGAAAGTCGGGCCGGCCATCCGTTCCGAGCTGCAGACTCCCCTTCGGCTGCCTTGGGATGCTCACTGATGATTCCTCGGATCTTCCTTGGAAGGCATTTTTGTGACTGGGCCCTAGCAGTAAGAAAACAAAGAAAGCACTGACAGCTGGGATGGCTCCTGGCAGCGCCGGGCTGAGGACTACGGGCTCATGGGAAGAACCCAAAAACAGAAGTTGTTGTCTTGACTGTAGGAATGAGCAAGGTGCCAGAGCCCAGGGGAGGCAATGCAGAGCTGTCCCCAGCGTGCGGAGCCACGGACACACCCCACACACCCCACACGAAGCTGGCTGGAGTCGGGACCCGGCCCCTGGAGGAAGTGCTGTGCTAAACGCTTCCGCTGCGGTAGAAGCTTGGTGAGAGTCGATGCCACCGGCACCGCCTGGCAGAGCAAGGCCCAGCAGAGGGCCCTGTGCTGACGGAACCAGCAGCTTCTTGGCACTGGGATGGCTCAGTGGACTTAGGAGCGTCGTGCAGAGACCACGGTCACTCGCAGCATTTTCTGCTGTTTGTTCTTCAGTTGTCACAACCCAAGGTCTCCATTGGGAAGCTGTTTTTCTTCCCTCCTTTCTAGAAGGCAGTGTGGGTCTCTGCCGTCTTCCATGTCCTCTGGGTGGGTCCCGCTGCCCCTCTTTAGTCCCTCAAAGGGGAGAAGGCCTGGGGCTCAGGCCAGCCCCATCTGAACTCTCGCCCAGGGCCGTGCACACTCAGTGTCGGCTTGTACAAGAGCGTCCCACGCCCGCGACGGGTTGATCTGCGCTTGCAGCCAGCACCGATTCTGCCCCTCAGGAATCTTCCGGGCAAAAGTGCTTGACCCTTTCAGGAAAATGCAGATCTAGCAACCATGTTCCAAACGGGAAGCAGAGAACAAGGCCAGCGATGCAAGGCCAGGCCCCAGAATTCTCGCCCATTTCTGCCAGAGCCTTCTGGGCAGCCTTCAGTGACCAGACACCCTGCGTATTTCTCACCAGCGCTGTCGTCGTATTAAACAGCGGCGCCTGTCCGCAGACAGCAGCCGAAACGCTAATCTTTAGCGCGTGAGCGTTAGCCGATGGGGGAACACTTGAGGAAATGTTGACTGTCGCTGGGTTTTTCAGAATGCCTTAGCCGGTGAGAAGCTCTGAAGGACGTTAGCACTGCGGAATCTCTATTACACTAAAGCGAGCAGCGGCTCAGACTGGGAATGTTTCGGTGAGAATTTGCTTTTAGCCTTGAAAAACTTGCCCCTTTCTGCATTTTCCCACCCTGCCCCCAGCCCCTGGCCACCTGTCCCCGGCACCTCTTTTGCGGCTGTGAAGTAATTAAATAAAGCTAAAAGCCAGCACACACAAATGAACCACACATACAGACACTTCAGCCGCCGACTGAAACCCAGAAAAGTGTGCAAAAAAGTGCATCTGTTTTCCTTGATTGAGACCACTTAGAACATCCAGTCCTCGTGGCTGGGAACCCCGACTGTGACATCACGTTAGGAGACTTCAAAAAGTTGGTGGAAAATGGAATGAAAAGATTTTGCTTTGCCTTATAAATTTTTGAAATCCATGCATAGCTTTTTTCTTCATCATATGTATTTTCCTTGAACTTTTCAAGACTTCTCATACATCACTATGCTCAATGGTTGGGGCTTACAAAGCTTCCATGAAGAGGACAAACACGCAGTGAAAAACAAAAAGCAAATCCGTGGAAGAGCGCTCCGGAGGCAGCACTGGGTTGCGCGTGCTGGCAGGGAGGGCGAGCCGGGTCCCCGGCCGCACACAGGCTGCGTTCCGTGGTGGCTCAGCAGGTGCAACAGAGCCCATGGGGGTGAAAACCTCCACCGAGCCCCACGTGCCCAGTGCCCCTGCCTACGAGACATCTTATTCTTCAACGTGGCAGAGTAGCTTCTTATAAAATCTTTCTCTACTTTCATTGTATTTCTTCTCGGGGAAGGAAAAAAAAAACACCCTCTAGAGCAGGCGAGCGGTACCTTGCACGTGGGAGGCGGTCTTGGTTCCGTGAGAATCTGCCCAGCCCCCACGCGGTGCTCCCTGAGGCTAACAATTTTATATCCAAAGTGAATCTGGCTCAAATGAAGAAACAGAGCATCCAGCTGCCCTTCCTCGTGGCCTACAGATGTTACCAAAATCTGATTAAAAAGCCCTTAATCTCTTGCCGCACCTTTTCATTAGTGTCATAATCATTTTTGCCAAATATCGAGCCTGGGAGGGGAAGGCGAGGGAGAAGGGGGCCCGGGAGCACCAGGAAGCCCCGGCACCTAGTCGGGGGAGTGGGGAGATGAGGCGATCCATGTGCTGAAATATTTTTGCTTCTTTTGCTAGAAAATGTGCAATTTGGTCAGGCAGAAAAAATTGAACAGAGCCTTCCAAGCAATAAATCACTGGATTGCTGGTGACATTCATACAATGCGGATATAGTGTTAACTGTAACAGTCAGAGAGCCCCTCCTACACCCAGCCTGTCCCTGGGAGGTGACCTTGTGACGGCGCCGTAATCAATCATCCTGGCATAGGACACACTGTTTTTGTTTAATATTACACTATTGGAATATATAGTAAACAAACTGTAAAGGAGATTTGGAGAGCAAGCGCTATCCAAGGAAGGCTGGAATCCCCACCTCCACCTCCACAGCCCCACAACCCCGCGTGGCCGACCTCCCAGCGGCCGCATCGGGCACATCTGCATCTCTGAGCGCCGGGCACACATGCGGTCGTTAAAATTTTAGGGGATGAAGTCCGAAGTTTGCGGGGGCTGGAGACAGGATTTACAGCCCTCCGCGGCAACCTCCACGGCAACCGTGGGTTTTTGGAGCTCCATCCCGATCTCTCTTTTGTTCCCCACCCCGCTGTGTGTGTCTGACCGAAATACTTAGAAAGAATACGGTTTGATTTCAGAAACACAAATGCAGCCGTAGGTCTCGACACGTCCACCACCTCCAGAATGTTCAGGAATGGAAATGAACCACAGGACTAGTGCCGGTGTTTTGGGTGTGAATACACAGGCCAGCTCCCCAGGCTGCCTGCAGTCGGTGGTGAGAGTCCATTGTCTTGAACATGAGTTACTGCACACACCCTGAGTGGGGACCGTCGGGGGGAGGGGGCTGTCTCAAGGTGGGCCCCTGGGGGGCCGGCAAAACACAACGTTCAGTGCCACTGATGGGAGCAAATTCTATTGAGGAGATTCCCAAGCAGAAGGCGTTGCATTCAATTCATCATGGAGAGTCAAGGGTCCTTTTGTCACTGCTGTTTCCCTAGTTCCCTTCCCCACCCAGCACTTCTGTAGGTGGGAGGTCCTTTGCCTCTGTGATGGCGCAGGGTAAGAACCCGCGGCCTGGCGGACGGCCGCGTGGGGCCGCATCCGTGTGGGGGTGCGCCGCCTTCCGTGGCAGTCCGAGCCCAGGCCGAGAGGAGCCTCGGGCTCCAAGCAGGCACAGCGGAGAACTTTCCCCAGCCCACTGACGTGCCGCGTCTCCGTTCACAGCCCACACACACAGCCCATCCCACCCTACCAAGTTTTCCGCGTTTGTCATGGAAAACCGGCAAGTCGGAAACAGCCGGTTGGTTTTCACAATGTGAGTTCTGGGGCCTCTAACTGAGGGTGAAGATCACAGCATGCAGAGGAAGACAGTGGCAGGGCCGTTAAAGCCAGCCTCGTGGAATGCGTGCGCAGACGGCGGCCCCAAGTCTCCCATGTGGGCTCGAGCCGGCTTCCATCAGCGGGGACGAGGCCCGGGGCTGGCGCGGGCTGGTGCAGGCCGGCGCCTCGGAGCTCTCTGCGCGGAGCTTCGCTGGGCGTGGTGGGCGTCCTGAGGGCCCACGGCCAGGCCAGGGGGAGTGAGCCCGCGAAAGGGCCTGGCCCTTAGACGGGGGCTGCGTCAGCCTGTGAGGCTCCCACGCTGAGACGAGATGGTGGTTTGGTCAACGCTGCTTTTTTTTTTTTTTTTTTTTGACAGGCAGAGTGGACAGTGAGAGAGAGAGACAGAGAGAAAGGTCTTCCGTCGCCGTTGGTTCACCCTCCAATGGCCGCCGCGGCCGGCGCGCTGCGGCCGGCGCACCGCGCTGATCTGATGGCAGGAGCCAGGAGCCAGGTGCTTTTCCTGGTCTCCCATGGGGTGCAGGGCCCAAGCACCTGGGCCATCCTCCACTGCACTCCCTGGCCACAGCAGAGGGCTGGCCTGGAAGAGGGGCAACCGGGACAGAATCCGGTGCCCCGACCAGGACTAGAACCCGGTGTGCCGGCGCCGCTAGGCGGAGGATTAGCCTAGTGAGCCGCGGCGCCGGCCTCAACGCTGCTTTTGATTGCAAGTCAGCGGTGACTCTGTGATGTGTGTGGGGGTTGTGTGTGTGTGCGCATGTGTGTGCATGTGTATGTAGTATATAATGTGTGGTGTGTGTGTCCTGTGTGATATGTGCATGTGTGGTTTGTGGCATGAGTGTGTATGAAGTGTGTGGTATGAGGTATGTGAGTGCATGTGTGTGTGTGTGTAATGTATGGTGTGTGCATGTGTGTGATGCGTGTGGTGCATGTGGTATGTGTGTGAAGTGTGTGTGTGGTGTTTGCTTGTGTATGTAGTGTGTAATGTGTGGTGTGTGCATGTGTGTGATGTTTGTGGTGCATGTGATATGTGTGTGAAGTGTGTGTGTGGTGTTTGCATGTGTATGTAGTGTGTAATGTGTGGCCTGTGTGCATATGTGAGATGTGTGTGGCGTGAGTGTGTGTGGTGTGAGTGTGTGTGGTATGTGATGTGTGTAGTATGTGTGTGGTGGTTTTATGTATGTATGGTGGGTGTGTGCATGTGTGTGGGATGTGTTTGTGGTGTGTATGGGATATGTGGTGTGTGTGTGGTATTTGTGGTGTGTGTATGTGTGGGGTGTATATTTGCAGTGTGTATGCGATGGGCATGTGTGGTGTGTGCATGTTGGGGGATATGGGTGTGTGTGGGGTGTGTGCTATGTGTGGTGTATGAGGGTGTGTGTGTATATGGGATGTGTGTGTGGTTGTGTGTGTGTGTTAGGTGTGGGGTGTGTATGTGAGTGTGTGGTATGTCTGGAGTGTGTACGTGTGGTGTGTATGTGTGTGTGCAGTGTGAATGTGTGTAGGTGTGCACGTGTGTGTGGTGTGTGGGGTATGTATGTGTGTGTTTGTGGTGTATATGTGAGTGGTATGTATGTGTGGTGTGTATGTGTGGTAAGTGATATGCTTGGTATATGTGGGGGTGGGGGTGTATGGGATATGTGTGTGTGGGTGTGTGTGTGTGTGGTGTGTGGTATATGTGGGGGTGTGTGTGTGTGGGTGTGTATGTGTGTGTTGTGTGTTGTGTGTGGTATATGTTGGGGTGTGTGTGTATAGGATGTGTGTGGGTGTGTGGGTGTGTGGTGTGTGTGGTATGTATGATGTGTGTGTGGTATGTATGGTGTGTGTGGTGTGTGTGTGGCATATGTGTGTGGTATGTATGATGTGTGTGGTATGTATGATGTGTGTTGTATTGTGGTGCATGTGTGTGGTATGTATGATGTGTGTGGTATGTATGATGTGTGTGTGGTATGTATGGTGTGTGTTGTATGTGTGTGGTATGTATGGTGTGTGTGTGGTATGTATGATGTGTGTGTGGTATGTATAATGTGTGTGGTATGTATGATGTGTGCGTGGTATGTATGGTGTGTGTGTGTGTGGTATGTATGGTGCGTGTGTGTGGTATGTGTGTGGTGTGTATGGTGCATGTATGTGGTATGTATGATGTGTGTATGTGGTATGTATGATGTGTGTGGCATGTATGATGTGTATGGTATATATGGTGTGCGTGTGTGGTATGTATGGTGCATGTATGTAGCATGTATGATGTGTGTGTGGTATGTATGGTGTGTGTGGTATGTATGGTGTATGTGTGTGTGGTGTGTATGGTGTATGTGGTATGTATGATGTGTGTGGTATGTATTATGTGTGTGGCATGTATGATGTGTGTGTGGTATGTATGGTGCGTGTGTGTGGTATGTGTGTTGTGTGTATGGTGTGTGTGTGTGGTGTGTGTGTGAGCTTTCATTGGAAGGAAGCCACACTTGTGGCAGCGGGAGCACACGACATCCTTGCTGGGGAAGGAGCCGTGAGGACACACGGAACAGAGACGAGGAGCCCCCAGGACTGTCTCCAGGAAGAAAGAAAACACGCGTGGGGCAGCACCGTCTCATGCATGCGTGTGCACACGCGCAGAGGTGCACGGCCAGCAGCCTCTGCCGCACGGTCCCTGGCCCCGAGCAGCAGGCTGCCCCAGGGCTTGGGCCTGGCCGGGACCCTGGTGGGCCCCGGGCAGGTGCCGAGATCCAGACGGGCCTCCTCGCTCTTCCTGTGAGATACCCTGGGAGCTTGCGTGTGGGCCTGTGCCTGCCTTTGTTCACCCGAGACGCTAGCAGCGAGCCAGGTGTCATGACATGTGGTCGCCCAGACTGCCGCGGGGGGAGGAATCGCAGCCCCCAGACCCCGCGGACTCCAGCCCCAAGCCCCCGTGGGAAGCGCTGCGGGTCGGAATCGGCGGGCTTTGTTGTCAGCCCGGCTCTGCCAGCAGCCCTGCCCCACGCAGGAGCCACATGGCTTTAGGAACTGTGCCGTCCCTTCCTGTCTGCCGTGCACAGCCGTCCTGTCCTGGGTGTCCAGCCTCCGTGCACAACTTTATTCATGAAGAAATGCTAGTGTTCTTCCCAGCAGTGGGGGCTGAGGGCAAGTGGTCTTAATATGCAGCAAGAAATCAACAGACGACTGAATCCAATTTGCATAGCTTTAGCTGTGCTAGAATTCCAGCCTCCAAAGGATAAATGTAAAAAAAAAACACCTAAAAAACAACAACAGAAACCCCTGGTCTATCTTTGTGTGCTTAACGATCTGACTTTAAACTAGATAAGATATAATTGCTAGAGTGAGTGTTTAAAAATAATTTGGGAAAAGCAGTGAGCATTTTTCAAATTACTGATAAGGAAACTATTTAGCAATTTTTTGAAATGGAAAAAATAATATCATAGAAATTCATTTTCTGGGGTGGTAAAAATGAGGGGATGTGAATTACGAGCATCTCGCAGTGTGTGGAATCGTCCGACGTTCCCAGAAGTCCTGTGCTTAATAAGAACATGTTTGCACACTTTTTGAAAACAGAATGCTAAAGTAAAATTCCCTCTCTTCTTAAAGATGATTTGCATTTATTTTAGAGCTAAAACTGCAATGTTTTTATCAGAAGGGCTAATCTTATATTTAAAAAGGAAAATCAAAATGCAAGATTCATTGTGTGGCCTGGAAATTCTTCAGAAACAATAAAAATGGAGTGGCTATAAAAATGCATTGTTTTCAACCTTTTGGGAAGACTGAATGTTAGTCTTCAAATCTGCTTTCCCTGTAAACCTGGCTGGACTTGGGCACTGTGACTGCAGAGCAACGTACTGATTTAAAATCACAGAAACGCTCACTTCAGAGTCTGAGCGCCAAGGACCTTGCACGGGAGATGTTGCAAACAAAACCTCAAGAAGAGGAATGTCGCCGAAAGCAGCTGCAATGTGAATGCGTCCCCAGATTGTGTGTGTGTGTGTGTGTGTGTGCGTCTGCTCTAAATGTCTGTCCCCAAATGTTTGCCCCAGGAACATAACTCAGACTTTGTTGAGTTCCGTTACAAAGAAGGAACACAATTAAGACTTTGTAGAATAAGGAAATACTCCTAACCCCGGAGCCTGGCGAAGCAAGCAGGGTGCGTGTGTAGAACATTGTATCTTTTGTCTGCTCCACTGCTGTTGACAAGCCTGGTCCTATCCACACGCGCAGGGCAGGAGAGAGACCTGCAGGATTATTTGTTTTGTATTAAGAAGCGCATTGATAAGCTTCGTCAAGGATCCGCACGTTCAATAGGTTTTCTAAACGTCAGAGGCTTTGCTTTTGCATTCAATAAACCCGAGATGAGAGAGAGGGCAGCTAAGGGGCCCGGAATTCAACGCACAAACACTATCAAAGGCGTGAGGGTTCCTCGGCGGAATCGCATTACATACCTATCGCAAGGCTTGAACTCTGGGGAATGTTCATTTTCGCGCCGGTGCCGCTCCGAGTCCCACCTCCCGTAACAATCATGGGTGTCAGGTAGAGTTTGGGCCAGGCAGGATTACGCTACCCTCCCCTGCTGTGTGTTAATTTATTGCTTCAGACATTTTCATATCTCATTCATTTGCACCCACCCCACCATGCTCGCACGAAGTTCCCGGCGTCTGCCAGCCGCGTGGCACTGCCGAGCGAATGGCTGGCACCGCGAAATGGCTTTCTTCGCGGTGCACGCCCAGGTACGTCCTCCGAGAGCGCAGCTGTGCTCGCCCTGCAGAACCGGGAGTGGGGCGCGGTGACGCCGGGCCAGCCAATCTGCGGAGGTGTGACACAAAAGCCAAAGTCCCGGCTTCTTAGTCAACAAGAAAGGAAATTGTGCCGGTGCTGAGCTCCCAGGGCTCGGCGTCTCTAGCAAATGGTGTTTCCTCCAGAAAACACAGGGTCACAGCTGCTCGGAATTTACATCGAAAATGCCTTTTCCCTGCTTGGCTTTGGCCATTATGAGGAAGCGGCTGGAAAGGTGTTTGTTTCCTTGTCAGTCCCACGCACGCAGGGTGTTCCCTCCCTCGCCCGTCTTGCCTCGGGCTCCGTCGCCTGTGTGAGGGGGCTGGGAACAGAGCTGGGCAGTGCGGACGGCCAGAGAAAGGAACCTTTGCTCCCAGAAGTCCCCCACCTGAATAAAAACAAAAACGAGAACAAGAACTCCAAAAAGACTTAATTTGGACGGCTAAGTGGGGCAGGGAAGGAAAAGGGGTTCGCAGCTGTGAGAGGCAGGGACCCCGAGCCGCTGAATGGGGAGGCAGCGAGAGGCACGGGGGTCCCGAGGACAACGGCGCCGGCCACTCGGCCTGCACTGCGCCCTCCGCAGCGAAAGCAGGTGTTTGTCAGCAGCACGGGGCGAGGCTCCTGGGCTGCAGAGGGAAGCCCACGGCTCGGAGAGGAATCTCCCAGCACCGCTGCCGCTGTTCCTGGGCAGCCGCTCGCCAGCACCTGGGAGGGCCCAGGTTCCCGCCTCGCCTGGTTTTACAGCGAAGGTTCCCAGGGTAAAGCCCTGGCAGCTAAGCAGAGCACATGGTTGCTCTTTGGCTCTCCGTGCACAAGCGAGTGCGCGTGATTCCAGGCACAGGGGCAGACGCACAACCTGCCGGTCTCTTTGGGGAGGTTGGTTTCAAAGGCCAGGCCAGGGCTTTGGTCACCCCACATGTGTCCCCCGCTGTTTTGGGAACAATCACCAAGACCAAGCACTGCCAAACATAACATGTAGGGGATAAAGAGAGGGGCCGAGCCCCTGCTCGTGCTGAACGGTAACGGGCCCCGGCTGACGTCCAACGCACACGGGGGCAGAGGGGCTCGTTGACGTAAACTGTGTGCAGAGCTGGGATCCAGGGCAAACCAGGATTCCACAAAGCAAGATTCAGGGAGTTCATGAAAGAGTCGAATATACGAGGGTCTTCAGAAAGTCTGCAAACTGCACAGATGCAAAGACCTAAGCATAGATGTCAGTTTTGCACCAACATACTTCCCTTTTCTTCCCATTTCCCGTGAATTTTGTGAAGCCTCCTCATGCATGTCCCCCGTGGGATGTGCAGTGTCAGTGCCTGTAGGTGTGGACCCAGGCACCACACACAGAAATCCTCCACCCAGCGTTGCTGAATTCTAAGAAGGCAGATTAAAGTGATGCCAACACTTATCAACTGGATTTATGATTTCTGTGCCATCCACCCTGTTTCTGACATTAGGAACTGTTCAACATGAGGGACTCATTCAGTGATTTCTCTTAACTACACTATAAAACATTTTAGTCTCCTCTCTGAAATCCATAAATGGCTAATTTAATAGCAGAGTCATACATGCGGAATCCGTGAGTTTCACCTGCTAATTATTTGGCACCGTTTTGATGTTGAAATCCTGATGATAGATGGCTATTGTGTGACAAGGACGGCTGCTTTGACTGAGCCGTTGCACTCTGGCCTGCGGCCCTGGGCCAGTCTGACTCTCCGAGTGGACACATAACCTCTGTGAACGTGGCCACTGCTGTGGACAAAGCCTCGGCTAGTGCCCCCTGGGTGTCGGCCCCACGAGGCAGGGCTCACCTGCAGGACTGTAGGGGTCTCCTGGGAATGTCTGGGAACTGATGTCAGGGATTGCTAAATGCAATAGAGAGAGGGAATCCTTGAAAACAGTGTCATTTGCTTGCCGAAGAAACTCTCCAAATAATCACCGCACCTTGCCTTTTCCAGCTGGGACAAAGGAAGCAAAGGTAGCTGAGCCCGGTTCGTGAGCCCCAAGGCGCTCGCCAGCCGACGGTGCTGACCAGTGTGTCAGAAGGACGGCTGTGTGCTTTGGGCCGTTTTGAGGGCAAATGCAATGTAGACCGTGGGAGGAGAGCTGAGTGTGCGTGTGTGCATGTGTGCGCGTGTGTGTGTGTGTGTGGATCCATCTTCCCTCCCCTCCCTCCTCATTCACCCAGGCTAATTAGCAGCATGCCTGCTCGCTGGCTGTATTTTGTCTGCCACTGAGCGGCTGGCTGTGGTTCTCAGGAGGCTGTGGCTGACCGAGCCCAGCGTCTGTGTGCCTGGTTCGGAAGATCCTGCTGGGCACAGCGGGGGCTGTGGTGGTACCTGCGCTCCACCGTGAGCGCCCATGCTTGTGTCATTTTCGTCACTCCCAGCTCGCAGCGCTGCCTCCTGGAGCCCCAGAGCCCTCTCCCGCACTCCCATGATCACAAATCGCCTGTGACCCAGCTCCCCAGGGTGCGAGAGGACACATGGACATCACAGGGGTGGTGGGGTTGCTGGGAGGGCCGGCTCTAGGTCCTGAGAGTGTTTCAGTGGCCGGCCTGCTGGACACGTGGCCAATGGGACATGATGTCTTTTTGAATTTGTCATTGCAAAGTGATTGGGGAGGAAGAGTGAGAGAGGGACCGAACATGGCAGGGCCTGCACCCCTCTCCCCCCAGGCCTCTGCCCAATCTCAAAGCCCAAAGTAGACAAAGCTCACACCATGGGAGGCAAATGTGGGGGTCAGGGCCCCCACAATAAGCCTCCCACTCCACTCACCGCCTGCTGCTCTCTGGGTCTCCAGCTGTCACTGACACCTTGGTGACTTGTGGCTGCCACAGCCCTGGCCTTGAGAAGTGAGGTCTGTGGTGCACACAGCCATGTCTTCATCAGTGGAAGCCAAGGAGCACCCCTGGGAGGTGCCATTCAGCCCACTTCACCCAGCGGCCAACAGCTCCTGGAAGGATGCCCGTGTCTGTGAAATCAGAGAAACAGGCGTGGTCACTGACCCTTGGGATTTAGGTTTCCTTGCCCTGTGTCACTGACCGCTTAGGGTATCCGGGGTTGGGGCTGCCCCGCTCCGGGTGAGGACGCTGGCCTCACAATGGGCCCCACTCAGCATCCTGAGGTCCAAACGGCCCAAGGGTTGGCGCCTGCTTGTGGGGAGCAGCTCGGACTAGACTAAGTTACTGGAATTAAGACTTATTCTATGCATCTGCTCTCCTCTGTGGGGAGCAGCTCGGACTAGACTAAGTTACTGGAATTAGGACTTATTCTGTGCATCTGCTCTCCCACAATATGGCGCTGGGAGAGGAGAAAACAGCTTCTACGCAGCTGCCTCCAGTTCAACCAATTAACTGTAGGACTTGCTCCTGATTGGAGAGCAGCGTACTCGGCGTGTGGGCAGCCGAGTTGGGATTGGCAGAGAAGGACTATAAAGGAGGAGAGAAACGGCATGCACCAGGAACATCTATGGGGAACATCTAAGGGAACCCGTGCAGCCCCCGAGAGAGCCGGCCGGCGGTGTGCCGCTCCCCTGCGGAAGTGGGGAATGCGGCCAGGGGGAACTGCCCTTCCACGGAGGTGGAAGGGATAGTAGCCAACCCGGGAAGAACCAGCAGCAAACCCGGGGAGGGCCGAGCAGACAGAAAGAACAGCGCAGGGTCCTGTGTCGTTCCTCCACGAAGAGGGGGAGCGACATAATGGTGCCGTGACTCGGATAGGAAACCTGACTCGGATAGGAAACCTAGGACGGATAGGAAACCTAAGAGGGAAGAAACGGGAAGAAATGGGAAAATATCGGAGAGAGAGACTAGCAAACAGCCTAGGGAAAAGCCGGACGAAAAGGGTGCCGGAAGAAGCTATTGAAAGCCTAGGCATAGACTTGGATATGGACTGTGGGAAAGAAGTTAGGATTTGAAAGCGAAAGTGAAAGCTTTCACAGACTCGGATGCGGACTATGGCGGGGAAGCTAGGAGATTGAAAGCGAAAGTGAAACCTGGAGGAGGCTTGGACTCGGATATGGACTGTGAGAAAGAAGTTAGGATTTAAAGTGAAAGCAAGAAGAAACTTAGACTCAGATACGGACTGCAGGTTGAAAGTGAAAGTGAAACCTATAAGAAACTTAGACTTGGATACGGACTGTGGGGAGAGGCCAGGAGAAATGAGGGAGGAATATTGTTGGAAGAAAACTTAAGGAAACATACCGGGTAGAGAGAAATGTTAGGGAGGATGAAGCCGCGAGTGCAGGCCGAGGCGGAGATATAAGCCACCTTGGAATTCTTCAAGTCACCCCGGGGAGCAAGAGGCGAAGATCTGGAACCAGAGGCAGAGACGTGGGCCGCCAGGATTCGCCAGGTTAGTCCGGGGAACTTGGACTGAATGCCGGTGGTGGCGGAAACATTCGCGGAAGCCGCCGCGTGCAGAGAGAGCACGGGGCGTGAATAGATGGGGAACGCCGGGGCTGGCGCGAGGCCGTGGTGCGGGCGCGAAGTGCGTGGAGACCGCGGAGCGTGCGCGCAGAGCCGGGAACCCGCCAGCGGGGCGAGGCGCCGGGAAGCCGCGCAGAGCCGTGAAGCTGCCGCGGGGCGAGGCGCCGGGAAGCCGCGCAAAGCCGGGAAGCCGCGCAGATCGGAGAAGCGCGGGCTGAAGCGGCTCAGAGCCGGGAAGCCGCCGAGAAGCAGTCTCGGGGCGGGCGCCGGAAAACCGCGGGGATAAGAGAAACAGAAGTTTTAGAAGTAAAGTGAGAGAAATAGGAATGCTGGAAGATAGAAGTGGAATGGGAGAAATAGGAATGCCCGGACATAGAGAAATAGAGAAATAGAAAGGCCTCCCCACAACATGGCAATTAGAAAGCTTGGATTCGGTCTGCCCGTTAAGTTAGGCGATAAGCACCAGCAGGCAGCTCGACCAGAGTATGAGCTGCAGGTCACCGAAGATAGGCACGAACCAACACTAATAAGTCTCCCCCACAATACGGCAATGAGAAAGCTTGGATTCGGTCTGCCTGATTGAGGCGGTAAGCGCCAGCAGGTGGCTCGACCAGAGTATGAGCCACAGGTCACCGAACACAGGCACGTATCAGCGCCTAAAAACCTCCTCACAACATGGCGAAGAGAGGACCCGGATTCGGTTTGCCTGATTGATAGGACTTGTAAGAGCCTGTGGCAACTCTAGCAAGTAGAGCAGAGTGTGTGCCGCGGGACACCGAAGACAGGCGCGTATCAACGCCAAAAAATAAAAAGAAAGGGGGATCTGTGGGGAGCAGCTCGGACTAGACTAAGTTACTGGAATTAAGACTTATTCTATGCATCTGCTCTCCTCTGTGGGGAGCAGCTCGGACTAGACTAAGTTACTGGAATTAGGACTTATTCTGTGCATCTGCTCTCCCACAATATGGCGCTGGGAGAGGAGAAAACAGCTTCTACGCAGCTGCCTCCAGTTCAACCAATTAACTGTAGGACTTGCTCCTGATTGGAGAGCAGCGTACTCGGCGTGTGGGCAGCCGAGTTGGGATTGGCAGAGAAGGACTATAAAGGAGGAGAGAAACGGCATGCACCAGGAACATCTATGGGGAACATCTAAGGGAACCCGTGCAGCCCCCGAGAGAGCCGGCCGGCGGTGTGCCGCTCCCCTGCGGAAGTGGGGAATGCGGCCAGGGGGAACTGCCCTTCCACGGAGGTGGAAGGGATAGTAGCCAACCCGGGAAGAACCAGCAGCAAACCCGGGGAGGGCCGAGCAGACAGAAAGAACAGCGCAGGGTCCTGTGTCGTTCCTCCACGAAGAGGGGGAGCGACACCTGCTCACCTGTTTCCCAGCCTCACCTGGAGACCCAGTGTGCAGTGAGGGAGGACAGGGACTCACAGGATTGGCCCATGTCCTTGTGTTTCTGGAACCTTCCATTGGCAAGATGACAAATGAGACAAGTGGCTGTCTCCGTGGTCTATTTTGTTAGTCACTGCAGGGACCCCTCACTCCCTGCTTCTGAGAAGGAGGCCGCCCCGACTTCTGGGGGAACGTTGGGATCCTAACTGTGATGCCCTGGACCTCGGACAGCAAGCACGCCTCATCAATGGAGTCCCTCCAAGCCCTCGCGTCAGGCCAGGATTCGGGGCCTCAGCACCCTCCCTGCTTCCCAAGACAGGGGTTGCTAGAGGCTACGCTTCGACGTTCGAGCCGATTTTCTTGGTTGAGAGAAAGTAGCTGTGGCAGGCTGATTCTGATCCACGCACCTGTGACTGTGCCACCACCTTGCCGGCACGAAGGACTCACCAGGTGAGGTGAGAACATTAAGGATCCGGGGCCCTGGGTTGTAGCGATGGGGGATGGGGTGGGAGGGGGCTAGGGAATCAGAGGTTGGAGGGATGTCAGGAAGGGGACACCGGCCACGGAGTGCTGGTGGCCTCTCCAGGCCAGGATGAGCAAGGCAAGAGAAGCCTCATGGAGCCCTCCGAAGGAACTTGGCCCCACCGACGCCACAACCGCAGACTTCTGTCCTCAGGACTGCCGGACAGCACGCTGGGTCTACGCGAGTGACCAAACGGTGGTGACCAATGCCCTGGCACCTTGGGTCTTTGTCCCCAGCCTAGTGCTTCCTGCCCCTTCTCCGACTCCGCTCTCAGCCACGTGCTGTGTTGGGAAGATGGGGCCCTAACTCTGGCCTCTGGGGGACGCATGAAGCAATCCATATCGTTTCTGATTTTCCAAAGAGTGGCCTTTAAGTCTCAGCGTGTAAAACATGTGTGTGCCTTTGCACTTCCTGCTTGGCTGTGTAGGGTTTCTGGCCAAGTCCAGACGCAGGAAAGTCCCAGGAGGAAGCCAAGCGTGCAAGGTCGCCCGACTGATGCCATGTGGACGAGTTCTGGGGAAGCGGCTGGGCGTTCAGATGCTCTTCCAACCCAAACTTGGGAGCCGCGTGGAATCTACACAGCATTCCTCCGTGGTCGGAGGGGGCGGAGCAGGGTTGTGAAACGGGAGACACAGAGCCACTCAAGTCATGACCCCGGGCAGGGGAAATTGCTTAAAACCTCAGCATAACTGCGCCCTGCTCCTGGAAGCCAGCGCAGCACTGGGCACTGCCAGCGCCGCCCCTGGTGCTCTTCCCGTGGGCAGCAGCGGGGCCAGCCCTGGAGGGCAGGGGCCACCCGGCCGACCACGCTGCCCCAAAGGCGCATCATGGGCCCTCACAGCTCCCACATTCCCCAGACACCCACGCTGGAGCTGGAGTGGCACCGAGGCTCCGACGAGGCTCTGGGTCCCCTCAACCCGCAGACCATCCAGCCCCTGCTTTCAGCCGCCAGCACTGGGGAATCCGCCCACGAGGCTGCACCAAGGAGCCTGCATGGGCCCTCGGACATGAGTGGCTCACGCACTTCTGGGCGCCTGAGACCTGAGACCCTCCGCCCCGCCCGCCGACGGGGTGATCAGCCTCCCTTGGTAGACCCCAGACCCTCCGCCCTGCCTGCCGACGGGGTAATCAGCCTCCCTTGGTAGACCCCAGACCCTCTGCCCTGCCCACTGATGGAGTGAGCAGCCTGCTCTTGGTATCCTGCCCTTCTACTTTGGTCATCTTTGTTGTGCAGTTAATTTTCTGATTTTTGACAATCTGGTTAGACTCAACAGTAAAAAAACGTTAATCATGGAAAACCTATTTATGAGTTCCAACTCATAAATGTGAAGGTGTTAACACACACATACATGCACACACACACCTCACACATGAACTCACACACTGCACTCTCACACTGCACACCACACAAACCCCCCAACACACACACCAAAAACTGCACAACCACACAACCTACACACATCCACACACAAACCACACATACCACCAACATGCACACACCACACACATACCACACACCTACCCTACACACATCCACGCACAAACCACACACCATCTACCACACACATATCACACACCACACAATACCCTACACACATCCACATACACCATAAACCACATAATGCACAGCACATTAATGCACACATCACACACATATACTCACACACATACCCTACATGACACATCTTAAATGACACACATGTACACATACCACACACAAATGCACAACACATGTACCACATACACATATCATACCCACTCCACATCCACAAGACATGCATGTACATACCACATACCACACACATCACACACCCCACGCACATTCATGCCATCACACACTACACACACATGCACACACATGAACACATCACAAACAGCACACATGCACAACACAGAAAATGCATGCACACATACACCACACACATGCAAACCTATTACATATGCAATTACAGCACACGCACATGTACAACACAGGACACACACACACACCACACAGAACACACACACACGGAACCACACACACACCCCATACTACACCTGCACACCTCACACACACCACACTCACACTGCACACACACTATACTTACACACCACACATGCACATGTGCACATGAACACACACCACACATACTACACCACATACCCCACACACATATACACACACTACACATGCACACCCACACATGTGCACACATGCTCATACGCACACCACACAGGCACACTAAGTTACAAAACAGGCCGTTTTAGGGTTTTGGTGAATTTTCAACAGAACCATAGGAAAAGAACTGATCTAAGCTGTAACTCAACAAAATCTGGTGATTTTCATGGGTTACATCAAGCGTGAGAGCAAGAGTTGAGCAGAGGAGTCCCACGACCAGCACCAGGTAGAAGCGGCCTGAGAAACAGAGCCACGTGACAGAGAGCCACGTGACAGACTGACAGCCAAGAAAGAGCGAGCCAGGAGACAGAGCCACTGGAGTGGCAGTGGGCCATGATAGAGAGCCACGAGACAGAGCCACGTGAGAGACCGCCACGAGACAGAGTGCCACGCAAGCAGATAACTTGGGGGCTGTCACAAATGCCACGAAATGACATAAACTGCTTTTAAAAAATGAATCTGTCAAAACATTGGGGAAAGGAACCGGGAGAGCAGTGAGGGATTTCAGGGATCTCAGAGACAGAGGTGAGGACCCCAGTGCGGGCAGCCTGGGTCCCAGGCCCGTGACGGGGAAGCACGGGCTGGGAGCCACGCCTGGGGCGGCCATGCCACCGTGGGAGCCCGTGAGGTGTGTAGGGGTCCCGCTCCCAAGACCTCAGTGAGACAAAGGGAAGGGAGGGGCCTCTTTTACCAAAGAAGTCCTGATGGGCCGGTTCCCAGAGCGGCTTCTGACCAGAGACGATGGGGTAGAGTGGGCGGGGACACGGCATCTCCCCACGGTGCACGTCGGAGCTCTGAGCAGGTGTGCAGCTCTGAGGGCCTGGGGCACCCGCAGTGCCTCAGGAAGGGGTCTGGTGCCGCCACACCAGGCGGAAACATCGGACAGTGTCCTGGTCCTGGCGTGTGCTTGGGCAGCCCGGCTTTGTGCCAGACGGCATTGCTGGACTGTTGGGCTGTTCAGGGCCGTCTGGGACTGACCAGGACTGTCTGAGGCTGTCCAGTCCACCAGGATCTGTCCAGGGCCGTCCAAGGCCATCCAGGTCTGCTGTCCAGGGTCGACCAGGGCTTCCAGGGTCAGCCAAGGACTTCTGGGGCTGTCCAGGGCCATGTAGGGCTGTCCAGGACAAACCGAGGCTGACTGGGTCCGTCCAGGACTTTCCAGGGCCATCCTGGGCCGGCCAGGACCTCTCACGCCGTCGGGGCTCTGACCGCCGGCTCTGGCCCACCGTCCCGGCAGCAGAGGCCAGAGCATGATTGCCCCACACAGGGCCGGACACAGCCTCCCGGTTTAGTAAGCGTGCAGGCCAGTGAGCTGCCCGGAACCTGGGTTTCCTCGGCTTTCACACTGGGGCCGTGATAACTCGTGTGCCAGGCTTGGGGAGGATCACAGGAGGTCGGTGCGAGCCCACCGTGGAGGCTGCTGCCCGCTGGCCGGGCCGGGAGTGACGCGTGCCGGGGCCGCGGCTGGGCCCCAGGTGGATTCCCTGTGGAGCTCTCCGAATGCAGTTCCTAGGGGGTCCTTCTTCCGGTTCCTAGTTCTTCCGCGGCTCCGACGGTGGGTGAGATCTCCTTCCAAAGCCGCTGCGGTAATTTCATCTAAGTGGTGGTGCCTCTGAGTGAGCCGGGGTCGGCTGGATTTGGTGAGCCTGGGCCGTTTGGACCAGATGATGCCGAGTTCTTTGCAAAGATGTTTGCATCTGAAGAGGCAGTAGGCAAGAGTGTGGAATTCCTGTTCCACCGCCTTGTGGTCCTTAGCACAGAGAATGTTCAGGTCCTTTTCCGTACCACTCATCTGAGGGCGGGAAATGATGGCGTACGCCTGAGGACAGCGGACCTTTTAGTCAGTGTTGCCGTCCTAGAAATGGTGCAGTTTACAGACAGCTGAGCCGAGTGAAGTTAAGAACAGGGTGACTGTCGCTCCCCGTCTTCGTGGAGGAACGACACAGGACCCTGCGCTGTTCTTTTGTCTGCTCGGCCCTCCCCAGGTTTGCTGCTGGTTCTTCCCGGGTTGGCTACCGTCCCTTCCACCTCCGTGGAAGGGCGGTTCCCCCTAGCCACATTCCCCACTTCCGCGGGGGAGCGGCACACCGCGGGCCGGCTCTCTCGGGGGCTGCACAGGTGTTCCCTCAGATGTTCCTGGTGCATGTTGTCTCTCTCCTCCTTTATAGTCCTCTTCCACCAATCCCAACTCTGCTACCCACACGCCGAGTACGCTGCTCTCCTCCAATCAGGAGCAGGTCCTACAGTTTATTGGTTGAACTGGAGGCAGCTGTGTAGAAGCTGTTTCCTCCTCTCCCAGCGCCATATTGTGGGAGAGCAGATGCATAGAATAAGTCTTAATTCCAGTAACTTAGTCTAGTCCGAGTTGCTCCCCACAGGTGACCTGAAATAACGTGAGGGGTTTGTGTGCCGCTGGTGGGGGTGGTGGCGAAGAGGGCGATGGAGCTCTTGAGGAGAGTTTCGATTCAAAGGAAAAGGATACAAAGGCTCAGCTTTTGTGGGAAGTGGTACAGGCACCCTCCAAACATTAAATACGGAGTTTCCTTGCGATCCCACACTTCCGCTCCTTGGTGTGTGACTAGGTCATTAAAGCAAGATGGCAATAGCCATGGGCACACCTGTGCTCACCGTAGCCAGAAGTGGAAGCGACCGTGTCCCCGGAGAGACAACGAGCAAGCACAACCAAGCGTGTGCACACTGTGGAGCACTACGCAGCCTTCACAAGGAAGCACGGGGGGGGGGGGCATCTGCTGCGGCAGTTAAGTCGGCACCTGGGACTTCTGCACCCCGAAACAGAGGACCCGGCTCCTCTGCTTGCAATCCAGGGTAGGGCTGATAGGCACCCTGGGAGGTAGGTGACGGTAGTGCAAGTAGAGGCCTCCACCACCAACATGGGAGACCCAGACTGAGTGCCAGGCTACCGGTTGTGGCCTGGCTCAGCCAGAGCTATTGTGGGAATTTGGGGAGTGAACTACTAAATGGAAGATTCTCTCTCTCTCTCTCTCTCTCTCTCTTCCTCCCCCATCTTTCAAATAAAAACGACAGTTAGAAAAGGAAGGAAATTCTGAGATTGCCGTTATATGAGGCACCTGGAGTAGTCTGGTGGGCATGGACAGGAAGTAGAATGGTGGGTCCCAGGGGCTAGAGGGAGGGAGGATGGGGAGCAGGTGCTCCCTGAGTGCTGAGTTCCAGTTTGGCGAGGTGAGGAGATGGGTGGCTGCAGCTGACAGAAACGTGAGGGTACCAGGACTTCACCACTGAACTGCGTGCCTCAAAACCGTCACGGCAGGGGCCGGCGTGTGGCGCCGCAGGTGAAGCTGCTGTCTATACTGGGTCGAGTCCCAGCTGCTCTGCTTCTGACCCAGCTCCCTGCGGATGTGCCTGGGAAGGCAGTGGAAGACGGCCCAAGTGCTTGAGCCCAGCACCCATGTGGGAGACCTGGAAGACGCTCCTGGCTCCTGGCCATCTGGGGAGTGAACCAGCAGATGGAAGATTGCTCACTCACACTCTCTCTCTCAGCCTCTTCCTCTCTCTGTCTCTGTAACTCTGCCTTTCAAATAAATACAATGAAATCTTTTTAGAAAAATTGGTCATGGTAGTAAATTTTATGTATTTTGCTTATTACAGTAATTAAAAATATATAAAGAGAAAAAAGGCAAAACTAAATTGAGCTAGTTAAGAATTATTTGAGATATGGATCTAGACACAGATATTCATTTGCACGTTTTACTAAAGAACATGTAGAAAATCAAGTGGGGCTGATGGCCGGGTGACAGCCCGACGCCTGTGCAGTCACACACGGGGTGACCTGTGCGCCTGGTGCCCGGCTCAGAGCCCCCTTCCAGAATCGTGCGCTCACTCCCGGCTGCTGCGGGTTCATTCTCCCCGCCTCGTGGCCCATCCAAGCTGTTTGGGGTAGCTCTGGAATAGCTCATTCCTTCTCCAGGTTGGAGCTTCCACAGTCTTGAGAATGCTGTTAATTCCTTGTCCATCAACTTCTTAAAACCTCCCTCATTCCTTCCTGTGGCTGTACCGCGTTTCCTCGTGCAAACCCTGCAAGTGAGCACTCCCGTTGCTCGGGTGTTATTTCTGTTCTCCTGGTGGACAAAGCTTCGTGGGTACACTTGTGGGAGCAAGCGAGGTTTCACCAGGTCCCTGGGACTGTAAATCCCCAGTTTGCAGATCCAACCACTTTCCTCTCAAGTGCTTGGACCAACGTGCTCTTCTTCTAACCACACAGGACACGTTTCCTGAGCCACTTCCTTCCCAAGACCTGGTTATCAGCCTCCTGAAGGTTTGCCAAATTGGTGATACAGTGTGTCTCACTGTCATCTTAGCTCTGCTGACTACAAAGGCGAGAGAGCCCTTCTCCTATATTTATGAGTCGCTCGTGTTTCTGAAGGGCATCTACTCAATGCTTTGTGCCTCCCTGTTTTATGCTCATTTTCAAAGGCTATATGGTATCCACTGTTTGAATCCAGCTATAATTTTTAGTTTTCAAAGCTGTCGAGTTCACAGTGTGAATGTGCCATCATTTATCTGTGAGAAGCCTTCAAAAAGTTCATGAAAATGCATATTGGGAAAAAGTATGCCTGAATGTAAAATGGTTTTTGCCCCAAAATACACTTACCTTTTAATTTCACGTTCCCGTGTATGCATACTCTTGCCATGGGCTTTTGGTTTTATAAACATGGCTGCTGTGAAAATCTGTGCACAGTTTCGGGTGCACACAGAAGAGCTTCTGCTGGGAATAAGCCAGGACGGCACTGCCAGGCCACAGCGCGGTGGCCAAACAGTTCCGCCACCTGCGTGGGAGAGCTCCAGGGGCTCCGCATTGTCACCGGCATTTGCCGTCATATTGTAGCCATTTTGGTGGGTGTGCACATTCTCTGTTGGGTTTTGATTTGAATTTCTGTGAGGATGAAAACATTTTCTATAGTTATTGGCTATTTGGATATATTCTTTTTGAGTTTTTATTTGTTTTACCCATTGGAAAGGCAGACAGACAGACACGCCCCGTTCTATGGGTCAGTTACCCAATTTCCCGCAGTCGCCAGGGAAGGGCCAGGACAAAAGCAGATCCGGGAACTCTGTGCACATCCCCTGCATTTGAGACAAGAACCCAAGTGCTGCAGCCATCGCCTGCCTGCTCTTAGGGTGTGCATCACCAGGGCTGGCAGCAAAGCTGAGCTTCGAGGTCAGGCACGCCAACGTGGAAGGGGGCTCCCAACCGGAATTTTAACTGCTATCCCAAGTGTCAACCCCTTTCATAAAATCCGCTCTTTTCTAAAACACCCAGTAAAATTTCTTGCTCATCTTGTTGTACTGATTCAGGAGAATTCTTCCTGTATTCTGGATAGGAGCCATTTGTCAGTTTTAAAAGTTATGGTCGTGACCACATGGCAGGTTTTCTGTTTGGTCAGTGCTGTTTTGATGTGTGAGAGTCTTAGTTGTCATGGATTCCAATTTATGGCTTAAGAAGAGAACTTCCTCATCCTGGCTCTTTTTATCTTGTTTAAGGAATCATTTTCTAAACCAAATACATTCAGATATTCTGTTGCAATATTTTCTAGAAGCTCTATCTTCTGACCTTTTCCGTGTCAGTCTACAATCTTTTTGGTAGCTGGATACATGGGAGTTGATTGCACATTTCTCTAATTGTGCTTAAAAATATTCATGATAAAAATGATAAAAGAATGACCTTTGCTTGGGCTTTGTACAGTCTCCCACCAAATATTTTTAAATAGCGAATCTTTGTGGAATGTTGAACTTGTGTGCAGCCATTGACATGAACAAGCAGTTTCAGTGTATAATGTAGTCGTCTGATGAAGCACGATAGATTCTTTAGGTGATGACAGCGATTTGAATGGACTTGGTGGTTGAGTGTTCGTGTGGGTCTGTGTCTGGGGCTCACGAGTGGGATTGTGGTTTCTCTTTCTGATCCCAGGGTCTCTGGTCTCACAGAGTGAGTTGAACCAGGTTAACCTGCCCCAGTGTGCGGAAGAGTTCCTTCCTGTAAGACCAAAATAATCCCTTCTGCAAAAAGGTAGAACTGCCCCGAAAATCATCTGGGCCTGGTGTTGTCTGGAAAATTTTAAAACATTAGTTTAATGTTAGAGGTCTTTTTATGGATTCTGGGGTCAGTTTTGGCTAGGAATCTTTTTCTAGAAATACTCTCATTTTATCTAAACTTGTAAGTTTAGTGGCACAGATTTGTTCATCATACTTTAAAAAATCTTACAAATATTTGCTAAATTTATCCTCTAATTCTGTTTTCTTTCTTTTTAATTAAAAGATATTGCTGAAGCGTCCTGCTAATGCTGTCCCTGGGGGAGAGAGGTGATGGTTCAAGTGCAGGGGCCCCTGCACCCATGTGGGAGACCTGGCTGGAGTTTCTTGCTCCTGGCTTTGGCCTGGCCCAGCTCTAGCTCTTGAGAACATTTGGGGGGGTGAATCAGAAGACAGGAGCTCTGTCTGTCTGTCTTCTTCTCTGTACTATACCTGAAATAAAAAATTTAAAATATTGCTGCAGATTAGTCTATTATATTTGCTTTTCAAAGAACTGACTGACAACATTTTTTTTAACTTTTTTTTTTGACAGGCAGAGTTAGACAGTGAGAGAGAGAGAGAGAGAGAGACAGAGAGAAAGGTCTTCCTTTTTCCATTGGTTCACCCCCCCAAGTGGCCCTGACGGCTGGCATGTTGCGGCCGGCACACTGCGCCGATCCGAGGCCAAGAGCCAGATGCTTCCTCCTGGTCTCCCATGCGGGTGCAGGGCCCAAGGACCTGGGCCATCCTCCACCACCTTCCTGGGCCACAGCAGAGAGCTGGACTGGAAGAGGAGCCACCAGGACAGAATCCGGCGCCCCAACCAGGACCAGAACCCAGGGTGCCGGTGCCGCAGGCGGAGGATTAGCCAAGTGAGGCGCAGCGCCCGCCTGTTTTAACTTGTCCATTGCTTCCTTGGCCTGTTCTGCATCCCTCTTCTCATGTAAGCACACAGGCCCGCGTACTTCCTCCAGCGCGTCCATCCCACCATGGACCACAGTGTAGTCCCGAAGGAGCAGAGTGGACGTCAGCAGCTGGGGTCCTCCTCTGGACTGCAGGGGGTCCGGCTACTTCCTCTGCCTTCTGCGGCCCAGCAGTGAACTCACAAGCACACCTGCTGGGACGTCTGCTTGTTTTGGACCTTGGCTCTTCATGTGTCGTGTCTACCTTCCTGCCTAGATCAGAGGTGTTAACCACCCGCTTCGGAGCCCTCCTCCACTCTGCCGCGGTTCTGGTGCATGCCAGGCGGCCCTGCGCACGGCTGCGGAGTCCACCTGCGGTTGCACGCTCACTCACTGGGAGAGCAAGAGTGGCGCCAGTGTGGATCTTCCCAGATGCCTCTCTGCACCAGTGAGTGCTGCAGGCTCTGGGGGCCTCGCTTGATCCCTCCCTTCTGTTTTCCAGGGTGCTCACACGGAGGTTTTGGCAAGTGCTCAACAAATATTTGCTGTTTGGCTGAGTTCAAATACCCCACTTTGTCTCCTAATCACACTCTCTGATACATTCACTTTTGTTTGCCAAAGGAAAGCAGAAATTAACAATTTGTCAATTACGCAGACTGGGGATTTCAACACAAGTATGCCCAGGAAAGTTCTGCTGCAATAAAAACCTACACTGATGGCGATAAGGGAAGGACTACACGAGGTTTTGCCATTTTGTCAAGCGTGGAAGGAGTCCAGTTCTGTGATAGAAAGCTGTGGCTCCCCCGGCCCTCCCTCCTCCGGGTGCTGCCTGGCTGTCGATGGGTTCAAGGGTGACACGGACGACAGGCTCCAGCCTGGCCTCATCCTTTGCCTCCTGGGGTTTGCCCGCACGTGTGAGGGCCTCTTCTGAAGGGTGGGCGGCGCCTGTGACAGCTTTTAACCCCAGAAAGCTGCAAGGTGATCGTCCGCAGACAGATGTATCCGCTAAGACCTCGAAATCCACCTGCTGAGTGACGCTGTTCCTTACGGACTTGAAGACGCCGCTCACCAAAGGAGAGCCACGCGGAGGGGCCCAAGAAGAGGGAGCTGAGAACAGCTTCCGGCCACGGCCCGCCAGAAACTGAGCCGCTCAGACTGGAAGCCACGGGGAAGTAAGTGCCCCCTCCCCCCAGCTTCTCCAGTTGAGACCATAGCGGAGGACTCAACCCTGGCTGACCCCCAGCGGCAGCTCGGCAGAGGGCCCGGCTCAGCCGTGTCCAGAGACACTGTGAGACCACGAGTGTGCGATGCGTTCAACCGCCACGTCTGCGGCAATGCTGCTACTCAGCCATAGAGGACCTAGCACACGGCACTGGAGGCTGTTGTACATCTCCTCTGTGTGACAGTCTGTCAATAGTTTTCAACGTCGTATGGATTTTAGAAGAGAAAAGCCAGGGCTCTCTTCGTCTTGTGTCTGCAGCCTGTAGGTCAGAATGATGCGACCGGCAGGTTTGAGAGTGGGAAGCGAGAGAGGGGTTTGGAAGAGCCGCGGACGGGGCACGGCTGCTCCTGCTCCTTGCAGCCCTAGCACCTCCCGGCGTGCAGGGAAGCCACGTGCGGCCCCGAGTGGGATCCGGCTGTTGGGCAAGCACAGGGCAGGCCCCAGGCTTCCCGTGCTCATGCCGGAGCTGGAACCGCAGCACCGCACGCACTTGCCCTGTCAGAGGACTCGGACATCTGTGCAAGTGCTGGGGCTATCAAATGGTGAAAATAAAGATATTTGAAGATCTCAGGCACAGACACCTTTGCAACTGCTTGCTTAGTGTAATGTAGTCATTATGGCAATGAATGTTTCTAATAAAGTATGAAAATGGATTGTTTGCTCTGCTGCTTGTATGAACTCTCATTTCTCTTTTTAGGATATTGAAGCTGACATTTGCTTACCTTTTATCAGTGGAATATTTAATCAAGTCCAATCTGTAAGAAGCAAGAGGAATTTTTATTTTATTTGAAACCTGCCCCCCTCCATGTCAAAAGCCTGGGAAATAGGACAGAGCTCGCGGGGCTAGCGTGGGTGTCAGGGCTGCACGTGCGAGGCAGGCAGGTGGGTGCGGCGCGAAGGCAAGGGAGCCACTGCTGGGCCTGCCAGGAAGCTGCGGGGGTCAGAGAGGCAGTTTCGGGCTCATGGTGTAGGAAATCGCAGGAGCTTCCGCGAGCAAGGCCGCCTCTGCTCTGGCCGCAGCGCTGTCTCAGGAGCACGCGCAAGCCTTTGGCTGCTTGCGTGGAGTTGGCTCATGGCACTTTCCTGCTGAAAACCTCCGTGGTGCCCCCGGGGTCGATCTGATTTAATTCAACCTCGTGGCTGGCGCAGAGCAGGGCACGTGTGACCCACGAGCAGCCTCCTCTCTTCCGCCCCCCATGCAAGCCCCAGAGAGGCAGTGGCGACACAGGCTGCCCTTGCTCTTCCGTGGTCGCTTCGTCCTCCCCACAGCTGCACAGCTCTGCACATGCTGCCCCTGGTCCCCAGGTGCTCTTCCTGAGCGTCCGTGCCGAGGGCTTTCCAAAGCCACGTTTGTCACTCTGGGTATCTGTGGGCTGTAAAACGCTTGCACACACGGCACTCACCCCTGGACCTGGCGGTGGTGGCTTGTCTTCTGCTTATTAATAGGGGAGAAGTCATGTTCATCTCTTCAGCCAGCACATGACATAGAGTCTCCCGCAGAGCAGGTGTTTAAAATGTTGTTGGATGAACGATCAGCTGGCCAAATGGGGGAGGCCCTTGTAAGGGAAGTGTCTGGTTTGTGTAGCTGCCGTGAGTTCTTCAAGTAGCGGATTTCGTCCGTGCAATCGCACTGATCCACTCAGGAAGCGAATCTTGGAGTTGCATTCGCTTCTGCCTCTGCATAGCAGGGTTCCAGCTGTGGACGCGAGAGCAGAGACTGCTGAGAACCGGCGTTGTGTCTCTGCGACGGCGGGTGACACCTGCTGTCCCCGGTGAGGCTGCCCAGGGTTTCCCTGCTCCTGGGTGCGGCGAGGCCTCAGCTGTAGAAGCCCTGCTGGCAGGTGCTGGCTCTTGGGAGGGCTACAGTCTGCACGCTGGGCAGGGGGATTTAGTGTCAGGTTCTGCAGGTAACATCCCAGCCTCACAGAGACAAAGCGTCACCTTGGTCCCCATTTTTCTGGCCAGCAGGGAGTGAGGTGGCTCTGTTGCGCTCTCCGGGGCCCATGGGGTTCCTGAACTTGACCGTATTGGGTTTAAGAACCTCCCTTGCCCAAGGGCTGGTGCAGAGCCAAGAGACAAATGCAGAAGGTGAGAAAAGCCCCTTGGTGCCTCCCCCAGAGCCTTCTTGGTGGGTGAGGAAGAATTCTATGACCTAAGGAAGAATCTTCAAAAAAAAATTTCCTGTTTCTTTTTAAAGTAGGTAAAATTGAAAGATTTTTTAAAAGCTCTTTTAGGAAGTGGCTCTCACCGAAACAATGGCTCTGGATCAGAATTCTGAGGGGTGCATGGCTCCCCACAGCTTGGGTGGCCCCTGAACCGCAGGTACCCATCTGTGAATCAGGAAAGAGTCCTTACTGTCCCCCAAACACCGATCTGTCACCTTGTGGAACAGGCAGGCACGGGGGGCCCCAAAGGGAGGGCGAGCACCAGATTCAGTAGCCATCGAGTTCTTCAGGGTCTGTGTCCCTGGGGACGGCAGAGCCCACGTGGGATCCACACGGCGCCCGCAGATTTCCATTCCTGGGGAAGGGAGGACCCCCCATTGGAGCTCAAGGGGAGAGTGGGTGTGTTTGTGTCCTGGCCTGGCTGCTGTGGCACACGCTGTCACGGGGGCTGCAGCCCCTCACTCCTCTGGGGCCCACAGCCTGAGGCCAAAGTGTCGCACTCTGCTGAGCCTCTCTTCTGGTCGCTGGTGGTCGCCAGCTCCTAGAAGCTTTCTTGTCTCCACCAGTGTCATCCTGTGGCCCTGCCCTGCCCTCCTGTCTGTCTCTGAGTCCAGAATCTGCCTCACCCCCCCCCTTTTCATTAAGGGCAGCGGTGACATTGGATGAGGGCTGACCCTGATGAGCTCACCTACGGTCGCATTCACAGGTGCTGGGCGTTAGGATGCCTTTCAGCCCGCACCCTCCCGACGTGCTGATGCTGCGTTTCGGGCCCTGGGTATCCACGCACCGTGTACACCAGCACATTTCCTGCAGCCCAGACCAACCAGGACGACGAACTTGGGATTCTGCTACCTTCCGTTCTGCCCTCGTAACTTTTCCAGGGCACACACTCTCTCTCAGGTCAGTCCCCCCAACCCCCGTCCCAGCGGCTGGGGCTCCGGTCATCTCCTGTGCCCAGGGCACCATTCTGAGCAGGGTGCTCCTTCACCTGCCCAGCACAGGTGCTCAGGATCCGCTTGTCCTGGTCACCTGTCCAGTGCGTGCTTCCCCTCGGAGCCCCTTCCCACCAGCCACTGGCTCTCACAGCCACCCTCATGGGGACTGCAGCTCAGCCAGCAGGGCTGGATGCTCCCTGAGGCCAGGGCCACGACTCCAGGCCTTTTCAGGTCCTCTGGAGCCCAGTAGCCCCTCAGTTGGTGGGTGGACCTGCCGCTGCCCAGGGTGGCCCACACGGGGACCATGACAAGGTCAGGTCATTCACAGCATGTCGTCCTCTACAGGGGCAGGGTCTCAGCTTGGCAGGAGGGGGCCCTTTCTGGAGCTGCCTGTCATCCCACAGTTCTGGGTGCAGCTGGGGGTGGGGGAGGGGGAGAAGGGTGGTTCTTGGCTGCATTCTCTGCTCTCGTTCAGCTGAGTTGGGAGAGTGCCCACGAGGCTGGATGTGACAAGGGTCCCCACCACTGCAGGGTCTCCAATCTGACCCTTTCGCGGGTGCGGTTGGAAGGAGCCTGCAGGGTCTACAACTCCCCAGACGAACCTGCATCCCCTGGGTCCTAACATTCGGTGTGACTAGGTCACTGCCCCGCATTATTCCCGAACGAACAAGTCATGGTAAGTAGCAGCGACGACGGATCCCTGTGTTACCTGTGAGTCCCTGTGTCCCGGTGCTTTCTCAGAGACCCCAGCATGGGGGACACTGGCCCTCCTCTTGCTGCTCCTCCCCCTCCACGTCGGCCTGGCTCCCAGCATGGCTGGTCTCCCTGAGGCAGGTGCAAGCCGGGAAGCTGCTCAGAGTTGAGTGCCGGCTTTTCGGCCAGCCCCAGCAGTGGTGTTCGCAATCTGTTCTTAGCCTGAGAAGCCTTGTTCAAATTAAATCTTAGCCAGGGGCTCAGTGTGGGGAATGCACACAGTGGGACCACCTGTGTAGACGGGGGACCTGATGCCCCGGGCCCAGCCTTGGGCGCCCGATCCAGCGTCAGCAGCCCCAGAAGGTCATGGTTTACAAGTGCAGCCCCCGCACTGCCCAGGGCCAAGGATCTGCCCGCTTCCGTTTCACATGCCCGGTTTCGGGGCTAGCGCTGTGTGTTAGGAAATGCCACTGCCCTTTGGCAAGCCCAGCCGTTGCCCTCCCGGCGTCTCTGGGCAGCGAGGACGTCTGACTTTCCACCTCCATCTGACAGCTCAGTGCTGCTCCCCACGTCCTGGCTTCCGAGCAGCCGGCTCCTACTTCCCAAGCTGCTCTTGCAACGGCATGCATTCTAGGCTCTCTGCCCGCCTCCGATCCGGTCCATGGTGTTGATTTTCCTCCGTAAATTTGCTGCCCAGAGTGGAGCGTCCTGCTCTGATCCGCTACCCTTCCATCTGGAAGCTCGAGGGCAGCCGGAGCCTCCGTGCGCTCCTCTGCCACTGTGTCACAGTGCGACCATTAATCCCTCCTGCTTTTACATGCAAACATTTGCAAACCTGCATCTCTCTCATCTTGAGCTTGTATAATTGATTTTTTAAAACCTAAATACGGAGCTTCCCTTGCATCCCTGTTGAATTTTATTTGGCTTCACGTCATTCAACCTGGCTGGCACTTTTGGAGCCCGGTGCTGTAGTGGAGAACGAGAGCAGAAGTTCCCTGCCCGTGCTGCGGGCCCACAGGGCCGAGAGCTCCGTGTCTGGGAAGCGATGCCCGGGGCCAGGTCAAGGGCAGCGCCTTGCGGTCAGCCGCCGTCAGGGCTGACTCCCGGGTGGATACTAACTCCTGGTCAGCACTGCCCGACCGGCCCTGAGTCCACGGCACAGGGCCCTGCCTCCTGCGCCTCCACCTTGTCCACACAAGTGTCCAGCAGCTGGGCCTTGTGCGGGCCCCTGGATGCCACCTGAGACAGGGGAATGATGGTACTGCTCCAGTTTTCTTAATGAGGGAACAGAGGACCTTGCTGTAGACTTGGGATGCTGTGTGGACTTGGGTGAGCTGCCCACTCACGCTCTCTGACTTTGCTTCCTCGTTATGTTGACTCATTCAAGCCTGGCCAGCTCCTCAGACCCCTCCCCCCCAGCATGCTGCAGGCAACACTCAGAACCCACATGAAGCCACGTCCATGGGGGACGGACTCGCCCGTGTGGCTGAAGACGCTCTCGTCCAATCTCAGGGCTGCTGGACAGCGGGCTTGGGTCTGGGTTTCTCTTTTGCTTGCCCGCCGACATGGGGAACTCAGCTCTGGTTTATGGTCGTCATCCTACCTGCACTTCCACCACTTGTGGCCACATGACCTTGAGCAAGGTTGAAGTTCAGCCTCCTGCAAGGCTGTATATTCACATCTATAAAAGGGACAAGACACAGACGACACCTACCTGGGAAAATTGTACCTGCAAGGCAGGAAAAGGGGTGAGCATCATGGAGCCGAGGCTGTGTGCACCCCGACTCAGGGGCTGGGCACCTGTCCACTCTCTTCCTGCCCATCGAGTCTCAAACGGGGTGAGACTCACCTGGGCTGCAGGTGAGCAGGGGTAGAGCTGGCATCGAACGTGTGCCCTCAGCCCAAGGCTCTGTTCTCACTGCTCCCCTGGCACCCTGGAGGGACAAACGGGTGTTGGAATGAAGGTCGTTTAAGGCTGTGGCCTTGTTCCCTAGCACCCTGGAGGGACAAACAGGTGTTGGAATGAAGGTCGTTTAAGGCTGTGGCCATGTTCTTCTCTTTCAGAGCAGTGGAGAAGGCGGCCGGTGCAGGTGTTGGGCTGCTCTCGACGATTTCGCCCCGGCTCCCCCGCCTCACTGGCAAGTGCCCCAGAGTGGAGCAGGGAAGGCCGCTCCCGATCTGAATCCACCTCGCTACAGAGTTTCTTCTTGAGGAAGAGCTGATGTCCGCGGTGCCTGAGACCCTCTCCTCACTGCAGGACCCAGGGACAGCGGTCAGCATCTCTCTGCCTCAGTGCTCTCACCTGCGCAGTGAAGGCAGCGCTGGGGCGGTGGGCGTGGCCATGCACCTTGCAGAATACCTGCCCCCCTGTCACTGTCAGCTGCTGCACAGCCAAGGCCATGCCGCACCCCGGGAGGGGACGGTCACACCTGATGACCTAGTGACGTGGGTACCAAGGCATGGACACCTCCCCAGGCTCCTGCTGAGCGGCCAGGGCTTTGTCCCCTCTGTTCAGTCCTAGGATCACAGGTACTGACCCCTGACAGCCTGCAGCAGGCGGTCCCGTCCCCAGCCGTTCTCAGGACTGTGTGAGCCAGTGCCAAGCTCGGCGTGAGGGTCACAGCCGCTCCTGTCCTCGCCCCACAGCCGATGGAGAAGAGGAGACAATGCCCCCACCTCTCAGTGGGTGAGGCTCAGTGTGGTCAGGTTTCCTGCTCTCGGAGCTGGAGAAGCACAGGCCCCGAGCTCGGCCCGGGCCAGAGCTGACCCAGGTGCACAGGAAGAGGCACCAGGATCCTGCGATTCCTGTCCATGACCAGGCGTGAGTTTCAGGCCCACCTGCAGCAGAAACTCCGCCTCCTCTCAGTGCCGCATCACCTGCTCCCACAAGGGACATGGCTCTCAGAGGAGTGGGCACCGGCTGTGGAGCCTGGCGGCCCTGGGTGTAGGAACCTGAGCAGGGCTGTCCCTCTCTGGACAGTGCCTGGTAGAGACGGGGTCCCGAGCCTGGGGCGCAGCGTGGCTGGTTGAGTGGGCCGTGAATGTTGGAAGCTGCTGCTTGCCTGTGTGCAGGAGGTGTCTGCTGGACACCAGTCTGAGCCCTGGCGGGGGCTCCTTGCTTCTCATCTGTGGGCGCTCCCTTGGGAAGCTTCAGCTGGGGTGAAGCTCCTGGGGCCACTCACTGCGGTTCCTCCGGAAGTTTTCCCTGAAATACGATCCAAATGAGCAGGATGGCTCCCGAGACCGACGCCGGAGCTTCCTGGATCCTGTGGCATCTGGGGTCTCCCTCACTCTTCAGTTTTCGTACGTGGGGTGCTGCCAGCAGCCTCCCTGGTGCCTGCTCTGTCTCCCACCTCCTCCGCTGGGCCCTGGGCGTGGCTGCCTCTGGCCTGCTTGTCCGTGGATCTTCCCAGCTCCTTTCTCCCTGTCTTTCCCTGGAGGAGCGAGCCCACTTCTGCTGCCCCAACAATCGCTTCCAGCCCATCATTCCAGAGTAGATCCTGGCAGAGACTGCGTCTGATAGGTGCTTCTAAAAGCATTCAGAGGCGGGGCAGCTCTGCCCACGCTGGGTCGGGCATCCCCCAGCCGGGGTCCCTGGGAAAGACGTTAATCCCAGCGGCAGGATCCTCAGCCCTTGAGGACGCGTCCAGCACCCCACGGTGGGGGGGATCCCCCTCCAGCTGGCTGTCCGTTGTCTGCATGGGTTGCCGCCTGCGTGGTAGGGTGTGCGTCAGCGGGTGGATCTGTGTGGCTTTCCCAGAGGCTTTGATCATGATCATAAACGTTGCTGCCCCAGTTTGGCTGCTGACACATGGCAACAATTTACAACTGTCCCTTTCCATCCTCGAAACTCGGCGTGATCCTGCTTCGTCTGCCTTTCAGCTCCGCCGGGCGTCCCACGGGCACCACCCTGAGCCGGGCCCGGAAGCAGGAATGCAGGACCCTGAAGAGGACAGCCACAGGCCACTGGTCCCACTCCAGTGTGAAAGGGCCTCAATCCCTCCCAGAGGGCGTACATGCTTACTCCCGGTGGGTGGCAGGAGAGCCGGACTCCCCTCCAGGCATGGGCACAGGGTGGCCAAGGTCATCTCCTGGGACTGTTGGCAGGCTGCTGGCTGTGCCTGTCCCCACGTTGCCTGCACACAGCTGTGCAAAGAAGGAGTCGTTGGTTAGTTTCAAATATTTCAGAGAACCTCCTGCACAGGGAAGATCTACTGTCAGGCAGACTCCTGGATTTTAGGTTCCTGCTTCTGCCGCTGTGTCGTAGGCCAGGGCCTCGCTCTGAGATGGGCTCAGGCGGTGGACAGCAGAGTATCTGATTTGTCATGAGCTCTGGGCCCTGTGTGGGTGTGCACACAGCTCCTTCCAACAGCTGGCAAAGCCAGAAAGAGATGGTCCGTGCTGGCCTGGGCCCAGAGCTCCAGCACGGCCGTCTGCATCCAAGGTGTCTGTTAGGAAAGCAGCCACCCCCCACCCCCCGGAGTCCCCTGCTCTGCTCCAGCCCAGGGCAGGGCTCCACATCGCAGGCCTCTGCTCCTGCACACCTGTGGGGTCTCTGCTCTCTGAGTCCACCCTGCCCAGAGCACGGTGGGAAACCTGTCCCAGCCTCACGGGAAGAGCAGTGGCTGTGGTTCGACAGCACGTGCAAACTGTGCCAACGGCAGAGCCGGAGAGGCCGGGCTGCGTGGGCACCTGCACTGCCCTTCCCCAGCCAGAAGCAGGTCCCCCGAGTGGCCTGGAGAGGGTGACTGGTGAGGCTGGGGGAGTCCCCTGGCAGGGGGTGGCAGGGCAGTACAGGACCACACAGGGAAGAACAAGGCACGGGCTGTGGGGTGAGGCGCAGGTGACGGGTCACCAGGGTGGGAAGAGGGGCGACGGGGAGCACAGTGCTGGTGTCTGGAAGCCGGGGCGTTGGCAGATGTGCTGGGTGAATTCATGGTCGGCTTGGGCAGGCTGTGGTGCCAGGTGTTTGTTGTACACTAAGTGTCGCCGCAGAGGCATTGCTCAGCTAGCCAGCTGATTTGCTGAAAGGAGATGACCTTTGATGATGCAGGTGTGCTTCGTCCAGTTTGCTGAAAGTCTGAGGAGCCAAGCCTGAGGTTTCCCAGAGCAGAAGGAATTCTGCCCGGAGCCTGCAACGTGGAATCACACTCGCCAGTTCCCACAGTCGCCGCGGCCAGCTCCTTCCTGTCTGTCTACACGGACACACAGAGTGGTCCCCAATCCACAGGGGATGCCAGAGTGCTGGGATGCACAGGTCTCCAGTGTAGGACAGCGTGGCCTCTGCCTCCGTCTACTGCAGGCCGTCTCGAATACCTGGTCCGACATCACCACCCTGCAGTGAGTAGCCCCTTTGCTGTATGGCTTAGAGAAGAATAACCAGGTAACAACTCTCTCAATTCAGAAAACAATAGCTTAGATCCACAGTTTGGATCCACAGTTTGAATGTGTGGGCACAGCAGCCTCCTGCAGACGTCGCAACAGGGACCGGTGGACGGCCAGCTTGGCTTCTGCCTCCATGTGCACCCACACACGCCCTGCTGGTCCCGTTTCACTGCAGAGCCCTGACCGATGTCCATCAGAGGCAGACAACGGGGTGCGGATGGTCTCAGCCACATGTGGACTGACCACACTGGCTCACCCCCGTGGCAAGCTGGAGCACCCTAACACGGTTCCTCCTTCCTGTCTGTCCTGCCAGGCCTCAGCAGAGGAGGCCAGAGTCACTTCTCGCTGTCCAGCTGCCCTCTGGAGTGACGCTTCCCCCAGAATCACAGGCCCACTTCTCCTCTCGCGTTCTGGCAACCAGGCTCCAAACGGGCTGGGGCTCCCAGGAGAAGAGAGATGTCTACACAGGCAATTATTGCTGTGGAACACGGAATGCCTTTGAAAACCAACCTCTCTCATGTGACTCTGGAATGTTCTCCACGAGGATAATGTTAATAACGGGGAATTCTACGAACATAAGACGCTGGCACAGTGACAGGATGCAAAGACGCTCCTTTTGAAGGGCTTCTCTGGTCTAACCAAGTCTGGCATGTGGCCTCTCACTAAAAGGGAAGAGAACTCCAGGCTCATGTGGAAGGAATTCCGGGCTCTGAGGTTCCCGGCTAAGTCCCAGTCTTCAGAGGGCGCCTCACTCTCTGCTGTGACAGGCATAGAGCAGGAATGTTGATGCTAGCCACACCACAGGGAGGATACACATGGTGATGGTGCTGTGTAATCACCACGGGCTTCCTGGGAGAGCCGCGAGAGTCTCCGAGGAGCCCAGAAGATGCCACTCAGACTGGAGCAACGTGGGGCTGGGTGTTTGTCTGTAAATCTCAAGCAATCTCGAGAAGATTTCCCAGCCACAGTGCAATCAGTGAGTGTGAGTGTGCGAGTGTGTGTGAGTGTGCGGCTTGCACGGCAGAGACGCCATCAAATTCTTGTTGGCCCGAAGAGCTGAAATGTCTGCCGTCTGCGTAACTGACTTGTTGACTGACTCCAACAACACGAGGGAGGCGACTGGCCAGCTGCGCCTGTACTAGGTAGGGGTGACTGTCTGAGACAAGTCAACCAGGAACCCGGGGTCCTTAAAAATAACTCCAGCGGGCATTTCCGTGGCAGAGTTTAGCACAGGAGTACTATTTCCTTAAAGATTGATTTTTATTATAACACGTGCTCAAGGGCAGGAAATATTCCTTCTAGCTTTCCAATGACGCAGTCAATATTTCCAACTCTTCCACTGCATAATTTATTCAGTTTCATCGGTCTGTGCTGTCACCTGTTGTGGGATGCAAGTAGATGTGGTTCAGACACCTGGTGACTGCATCTCAGTGTCGGTCAGTGGTCTCTGATGCCTTGGGCAAGCCAGACCCGACAGTGAGAGGGTCGGGCGTGAGACCCCTGGGACTCTGGGATTCCTAGATAAAACTCAGTTGCATACCCCGTAAATCGATCAACACCTCCAAGAAATTGCAAGTGCTCTGGAGTAAGCAGGAAGTTGGCTCAGTCCAACTGAATCCCAGCCCGAGAGGAGGGGAAGTGTGGCAACCTCTGCCTTCAGAGAGGAGACGCAGCCTCCATGAGACTTTCCATCTCTGTCCATGTCCCGCACCTGGACCCCGGTCTGCAGCTCCATCCATACCCACACCGCCCCCACCCACAGAGCTCGGGAGAGGTGTTCACTTTTGGAGACCAAAGAGGTAGCATTTGAGCCCATTTTCAATTCCGTGCTGGCAGTCCTGCATGCTCTTTCAGATGGAAAAGAAACACGACGAAGGCCCCAGACGTGCTCCCGTGGCATTGGAGAAGTTCCACACCAACCTACGTGGCAGAAGAGGAGCAGAGGGCCACAAGGGAGGACCAGGGCGAGCTGGGCACCAGGGAACCCGGAGGTGACGGAGAATCGTCGCGAACTCACAATCACCTCCGAGCGTTTGAGCGTCTCCCAGTCTGACGCAGTGTGATGGGCAGCGGGCCCATGGACGAGGGGCCCAGCTGTCTGTGGTGACGCAGGGATCGTGGACGACATGGGTTAGGCTCTCCTGCTGGAACCTGCACTGCACCAGACGCACTCGGTGACGACGGCATTTCTGTCAAGATGTGAAGGCAAGAGGCTGCGGCTGTGGGGAGCGTGGCTGTGAACGTGGAGTGGACAGGAGCGTGGGTACGGGTGTGGTGCTGTGTGACGGGGAAGTGCGTGGAGATGGGGTGCAGGCAGGGAGCTGGGCAGAGTGGGCTGGAAACAGGAACAGGTGTGGATGGAGCTGCAGACCAGCTGTGGGTGGGGGCAGTGTGGGTGGGTGTCGGGGGGAGGCAGGCACAGGTGTGGTGGGGAAGTGGCAGGATATGAGGAGGGGGTTCAGATATGGACGTGGCTCGGGACACGGATGGAGCTGCAGACCAGCTGTGGAGGGGCAGTGTGGGTGGGTGTCGGGGGGGGAGGTGCAGGTGTGGATGGAGCTGCAGACACAGCTGTGGGTGGGGGCAGTGTGGGTGGGGTGTCGGGGGGGGAGGTGCAGGTGTGGATGGAGCGCGCTTCAGAGCCCCAACCTGTTCATTTACACTGAGTCTGCGTGGGATCCGCCCAACCAGCAGAAGCCACGGTGTCTTCATCAGCAGCAGGGGCACGGACCCTCTCCCCCTCCCCAAGGGCAGCCTGCATGGACCTTTACTTGTGGTAAGTTGAAGACTATTAGCCGACTTGAATCCTTTGCGGGAGAAATAGTTACTAGTTTAAGAGAAGCTTGACTTCTGTACTTCTGAATAAATCCGTGCCTGACGTGGCTGTTAGCTCTGTCCCTGCTGGTGCCTCAACAGGACGACCTCACCAGACATTCATCGATTCCGCGACACTCCTGAGGCATACACGGTCCAAGAGCGCGTCAGGATCTCCTGGTGTGTGCTCACACGTTCTGGAAACTTCATATTACAGAAGTTTCCACTGAGAGCGACATACGAGCCAGAGAGAGTATTCCTGTTGCAGAAAGCGTTCCATCAGCCCGGGGTTCAAGTTTTCAGTGTGGAGAAGGCTCCAGCTGGCCCTGCCCCTGCGTGTGACTGGCCATTGCACAGGTTACTTTGGGACATCACGATGGAGCTGCACTCTCACATCAGCTCCTGGTGCCTCAGGCTTGCCCTTGTGGTGAGGTGTTGGCTGCACCCTGAGACCACGAGGGAGCCTCAGAACCCATACGCCACAAGAGACAAAGCTGCTTTGTTTACCAGCGAAGCATTTGTGCGCACTGAGGTCCGTCTTAGCCAAGGTATTTCCCCGATTTCCACTTGCGGGCAGTTGTAGGAAGTGCCCGTGGCCACTGCCAAGTTCCAGGATGGCTTTGCCCCTAGAAACGCTGCGGCTGATCCACGGGGAGAGTGCGTGTAGGCGTGATTTAGGGGAAGGCGCAGTGGGAACGCTCCCGGCTGCCTTGGCTTTCTCCTTCGCGGCACACAGCCGTCTCTCGATGTTTCCACAAATATGCAAAAAATGTTGGCCAAGAAAGAAACACTCAAATATTTATCTTCTGCTCAACAGCATCCAGAGTGGCTGGAGTGGTTTTGTTGTTTTAGTAGTAAGGCTGCGGTCTGCTGTGTCACGTGAGTGAGAGATAAAATCTCTGTGGTTTCACGGAGGGGAGGTTTTAAGCCTGAGAAGTTACAAGAAAAACAAACAACAAACCTGGATGTGGACACTCACTGTTCCTGCCCTCTGCCTGTGTTTCTGTTTAAATCTGAGCTAACAAGCTTTGCAGGCTGTGAATTCACCAGCGCTGGAGGACCTGGGCTTGGAAGACGCCAACGGCACCAGCCGCCACCGCCCGCGCCCACCCTGTGATGGGAAGGGCGGGACTTCCCTCTTTCTTTCCCAAGAGCATGAGGGATCTTCCATCTGCTGGTTCACTCCCTAATGGCCATGACCGCAGTGGGCCAGGCCAAAGCCAGGAGCCAGGAGCTTCACGGGCAGTCTCCCACGTGGGTGCAGGGCCCAAGGACTTGCGCCAGCTCCCACTGCCCCAGGCAGGAGAGGTGAGAATCCGACTTGTGTCTCTTGACTCCCGTTCCACAGGGCTGGGCCCCACGCGTGTTCTTGCTGTTTGACTTTTAACCAGAAACATCCGCAACACCAAGTCCTCCTGAAAAGTGCTCGTTTCCGGCAAAAGGATCGAGATGCAGACGAGGTCGTCCTACTCTGTGAACCTGCTGTGCTGAGGCTGTCACACCTGCACGGAAGCTGCCTGCGTCATCTGGGAACCAGCAAAGCACCCTGGGCAGCAGACACGACCCTGACGCGGGAGGTAGGGGGAGGTGGCAGCAGACGGTGGGCACCCCGGCGTGTGGGCCAGCCAGGGGGCCGTGTGGCTGTGGATGCACTGACAGAGGAGGAGGAGGCTGTGGGGACTCACTGGGCTATCAGAGGGCTCATTTCCCCTCCCTCCCTCCCTCTCTCCACGGATGCACACACACAAGCATGTGCACACACATGCAATCTGTGTATACACAAACGTTCACATACATGAACATACATTCACACACACGCACAAGCATGCATGCACACATGTGGGCCCAATTGCACACACATGCAATCCATGCATACACATATGCTCACACAAGAACATGCATCCACACACATGCATAATCATGTGTGCACACATGTGGGCTCAATGGCACACACATGCAGTTCGTGCACACACATGCTCACATACATGAACATACATTTACACACATGCACAAACATGTGTGTGCACATGTGGGCCCAAGGACACACACGTGCATGTACACACACACACACTTGTGTGAGGCTGGCCTTGGGCTGAGTGCCTGCGTGGGCAGCCCTCGGGAGCATGGAGTGTTCACTGCACCGCCGTTCTGCCAATGGCCGCCACAGGCCTGCTTTCCTTGCAGAGGTTTGAGCCACTCTGCCCAGGGGGCCCTAGGGTGCTCGTCCAGTTGCACGGCCGTTTCCTTCTGGACCACGAGGGCAGCTGCCGGCTGCTACTGGGCAGCCCAAGTAGCTCAGTGCGCTGAGGCTCTGCTGAGGGGCAGGGGCCGCCCCAGGAGCTGGGCTGCCAGCACAAGTGACCGTCCACCGGACGGCTTAAACCAGCAGAGGTTCCATCTCCCACGGGCCAGGAAGTCAGAAGTCGTGAACCAAGGCATCCGCGGGCCCCTGGCCCCTCCAGAGCCGCAAGAGGAGCTCCCTCCCGCCCATCCCAGCTCTCCGCAGCTCCTGCTCCTGGGCCTGTGGCTCCAATCTCCACCTCCGTCTACAGGGGCCCTGGCTCTGCGTCTCCACGTCCTCTCTTCCTCTCGTGAAGACGCCAGCCATTGGAGGTAGGGCCCAGCCTAACTGCAGAATGACTGTATCTTGAGGTCCTCCGCCAACGACATCTGCAAGGACAGGCAGGCACGCATTTCAGGAAATTCTTCATCCCTCTGTGACAAGGGAGAGGCCATGGGGGCTGGGCTCAGGTGCTGGCCTGCAATGTGGGGTGTGGAAATGCATCAAGAAATCTAATCCCAGGGAAAGAAGGTGGGAGCCAGCCGCACGCCTCCCTCTGCCTCGTTCTCCTCCATTGAAATTCTCAATGGCAACCAGGACAGAGTCATCCCGGGGTTCCCCCAGGGCCTCTGTCCGGCGGCCTTCCCCAGCCTTCAGCTGCTGGGGGACACGCTGCTCTCTCCAGGCTGTCTCAGTTTCAAAGCTGGGCCCGAATGATAATTTGGGAAGCATGAAGTTCCGGTACGGGTGCTAGGTGTGGGCTTACAACCTGCAAACACTCCTAGGTGAGCAGAAGGATTTTCTTCAATTACGTGCAAATGTGCAACATCTCAGCCAAAGGCAGATCCTAGCTGGTGTCAGATTTTGCATGCGCTGTCTGACTATGTGGGAAGTGTACAGAGAGATGGACTGAAACAGCACGGTGTAGCCAGAGGGCACGAATCCTCGCAAATTCAGAGAGCAACACTAATCTACTGGACCAGAGTCAATGCTACCCAGAATTTGAACTTTAGCCAGTATAGACATATCAGTTAAAACTCCCGTAATGCCAAGAATAATAACACATTTGTCATGCCCTTATGCACCAAGCATTTTGCATGTATTAACACAATTCATATTATCTAGTAGACATTTCGCCTGTATGCATTGCGTAGTCTGTGTTTCAGAAAGTCAAAACAAAACCTTTTGTATTAAAGCAAAAGCCCATGTGAGTTTTCTGTTTTCAGAACGAGCAGTTAGTGCATAAAGTGCCCGCAGCTTCTTCCGGATTGGTTGGGAAAGTTCGCTTCAGGAAAGACAGGGTGTCCCTCCCAGGGCGCAGCACTCGTGAACAGTCATTGCAAGAGTTGATTGTGGGGGTCGGTGCTGTGGTGTAGCGGGTAAAGCTGCTGCCTGCAGTGCCGGCATCTCACATGGGTGCTGGTTCCAGTCCCGGCTGCTCCACTTCCGATCCAGCTCTCTGCTGTGGCCTGGGAAAGCAGAAGATGGCCCGAGTCCTTGAGGCCCCTGCACCCTCCTGGGAGACCTGGAGGAAGCTCCTGGCTTCAGATCCGCGCAGCTGCAGCTGTTGTGGCTGTTTGGGGTGTGAACCGGTGGAAGGAAGGCCTTTCTTTCTCTCTGCCTCTCTGTAATTCTTTCAGATAAATAAATAATTTTTAAAAAAAAAAAAAAAAGGTCACTGTGGTGACGGGGTGGCCCATGGTGGCCCAAGGTTTCCTACCTGACTCACCACTCGGCCGTTCCTGGGCACCTGGCTGTCTTTGTGTGCTGCCTGTGACCTGTGCTTGGGAAGACGTTGTCTTTGGGGTGGAGTCCAAATGTCCACAGGCCCCCGGACCCCACGTGGCTGCTGCACGCAGAGTGCATTTCCTGCACCTTGGCACACTCCCTGTGCCCCCTGGGCCGTCTCAAAAGCCGGTGGCATCGTCCTTCTTGGCACGGCCTCGCCTTGTGTGTCGGAGGCCGGCCAGGCCGGTGTTCTGCCGTGGAACACGACGCCGCGTCCTCCCTTGGCCGTTTCCGAGAGTGTGAGTGGAGTCCTGGGAACGGCGGGCTAACCTGGTAACAATAACCGTCAGCCCAGCGCTCTGGCAGAGGCTCTGATTACGAGGCAGACTCATTTACTTACCTTCCCAGCTGGAAACGACACACGCAGGTAGGCAGCCAAGAAGAGGAGGGGAAGTGGGGACTCGGGAGCAGGGCTTGGCTCCGGCGATATTGACTTTGGCAAAAATGCCACATGAAAAATTATGCCTCCGATAAAAATAAATTATAATCTACAAGTATTTGAATGAGAAGGGCTGCCCGTGAAAACTTAATACATGAATGCTAATTCAGTGACCAATTTGTAGCCATGAAACATAACCAGTCATGTTATTCTGCAGAACTTGTTTTGGGAAAGATTGCATAACGCATGAAGCAATTCTTCACAAAGTACATAAAAGTGTCGGCTTATGTATAATTTATACAGGACCCGTTAGTTATGGTCTGTTTAATAGTATTTAATGCTGTCATGTGACATCATTCTTTCATTTACCAATTGAAAAAAAATAAAAAGGCCAATCAGAAAACATTTTATAGAGTAAGAAATATGCTTATTGAATTTGATAAAAATTGTAGAAGACAACACACAGACTCACCGAGAGAGGTACCTTTAGCAGAGTTCTGAGAGTTATTGAGGTGGGGCATGTACAGTATTTACTCAGCGGTTATTTTAATCATAATTTACCTTCTGCGTATGTGTTATGTGATATGCTGCTAATGTGCCTTGAGCAATTCATTTTGCCGACAGCACAGTAAATTGCCGCGTAGACTTGGCCCTTTGTTAGGAGCAGTGATTACATCCAATTTTAGTTGTACTTACTGCATTTTCTCCGCTGCCTACAGGGCATCCCTATGGGGGGAGAGGAGTTGCTGCTTCTGTCCTTAATCTCTCCATCCTTTTCCAAAATCCGTTTTCTCTGCATTTCAGCAGGCTCCACCCAGCTCTGTTCACACCTACTCTGCTCTCCTACCTCGTAGGATGTGTTTGGTGCTGTGTGAGCGAGCAGGATAAAAGGCTTGAAAATCCTGTATTAAACGATATATGGCCAGGTACTGTCTGTGTGCAGTGAAAGAGAGGACCTACCTTTCTCACTGAACGAGAGAGAGAGAGAGAGAGAGAGAGAGAGAGAAGAGAGGAGAGAGAGAGAGGGAGAGAGAAGGGGGAGAGAGGGGAGAGAGAACAGGGGAGAGGGGAGAGAGAGAGAGAGAGGAGAGAAGGGAGAGGGGAGGGGGAGAGGGGAGAGAGAGAGAGAGGAGAGGAGAGAGAGGAGAGAGGAGAGAGAGAGAGGGAGAGAGAAGGGGGGAGAGAGGGGAGAGAGAAGAGGGGAGGGGGAGAGAGAGAGGAATCCTACGAGTAACCAAGCCCAAGCACTGGCCTCACATATATGGGACCAGAACACTCCCAGCGTTGAGTCTGAGAGGGAATTCACACGGGGTGTATGATTGCATTATTCAGTTCTGCAAAGCAGAGGTGCACTCTGTGTGAAGTGGATGATACAAGGCGAAGCTACAAACTCCCACCGTCACCGGTCCTGGCCCCCGTTCTTGGAGCTGCCCTGGTGGGAGTCTCCCTGATCCAGCTCTCACTTCTGGCCATGGGGTCACACCCACCAGCCAGGAGCTGCGTGTCTCAGAGCCTCAGTTGACTGCAAATGGGGTCCATGGCCTCCAAGTCTGGGTTTGGCCTTGGGTCTGCGCTTCGTCTACAGGGGACCGTCCCATGGTAGGCCCTGCAGAGCGTCCTCCGCTCAGCCTGGAAACCCAGTCCTGGCCCGGCCCTGCGGGATTTCGCAGTGGCGTTGTCACCATCTTCCCCCGCCTTCTGCACTGTGGGGAGCGAGGGAGACACCCACACACAGTTTCTCTCGCGTCCTGGGAGACATCCAGGTCTACTCTCCATAGGTGATGCTGACACCCAGCGTGGGGAAGGTGGTCCCAGCAGGCTCCCAGGGCGACCCCCACCGTGCCCCCCCAGCACGGGGCCAAGAAGCCTGCAGGCTCCTTGCAGCTCCTCCCACGTCTCCACTGTCCATCTGCCTCTTGGCCCTGTTTCTCCTGCCTTGGCCCAGGCTAGGCGCTGAGTTCCTGGGGAAGGTTCCCACCGCCCTATTTCTCCCCGTGGCTTCTCCTGACGTCTCCCCCTCCCTTCCCATTGATCCAGATGTTCCGGGATTGAATGCCATTCCTGCTGAGTGCAAACTCAGAAATGTGGGCTAATGGGGAATCCTGAGTTAATGGGCTCCCCTCCCACGCAATGCTTCTTGGAGCCTTTTAGACATGCCACTTAGCCAACAGAGGGGTGGTCTCTTTCAGTCTCAGGTCTGGGAGGGGGAGAAATCATTGACCAGAGGACTGCTCACCGCCTTGACTTGCTGTAGTTGTGGCCTCCCATCTCAAGCACCTGGGCAGGGGGGGCAAGGGGGCTCTCCCTGCACCCGGTGACCCCTCCATTCCTTCTTTCCCCTCTTCTCATTCTCTCTGCACATGGCACAGGGCCCAAGCCTCTAAACGCCTGTGTTTTGGGGGTGTGGGATTCAGACAGGCTCTGGACACCGGGGCCTGCACCCGAGCCCTGCCCCTGAGCCCATGTGACTCTGAGACCTTGAGGAAGGCACGTGACATGTCCCTGTGGCCACAGCAAGGATGGTGCTGCTGGCTTCCCAGGGAGCTGTCCTCAGGCACATCCCCACACACAGGCTGAGACGTGTGTGGCATCATCAGGGGGCCTGACTCCCTGGGGACTCCCAGAAGACCGAAAATCTGGAAGGAGCCTCAGACACATCGCCCCCCACCCCCAGCCCAAGTGTGAGTCTGTGAGTTTCCGGCTCTCGGTGATGGGAGACAGCTCTGTGGTTAGCCACAGAAGGACGTGACAGGGACAGGAGGAAGAGAGGTGCAGGTGCCGGGGGGAGACGTCAGGTGGGAGGGGCGAGGGACAGCGAGGGTCTGGGGGATGCACGCGGAGCTGGAACTGGCCGTAGACCCTCTCACTGTGCCTGCCTGTGTGCTGCTTTCCAGATGGTGAGGTGCAGCCTCTCCGGGACTGCTGGGGCCTCAATGGGCAGCTCAGTTCCTTGGGGTGAATTACCCCAGAGAATTAGCCAGTCCACCCGATCCCTGCAGAGGGCGCCTCAACAGGCGCAGGGAGGACGGTGCAGGGAGTGCGCGTGGAAGCCTCGCTCGGGCCCAGCACCCTCGGACAGAGCGAAGCCGGGACAGCCGGGAAAACCCCGGACGAACTTGAACTTGGCTGCTCCGTCATGTTTCCACCTCTCCGTCCCGAAGATCAAAGCCACCGTCCTTCGGAGTGATTACTTGACTAATTGCATGGTTATCGCTTCGACCCAATTAATTGTCAGCTGGCTTTCTATTGTTGAAACTGTACCTTCTCCAGGAGCCGGGCAGGAACCAGGGCTCTGGCGGGGCTGGCTGCTGTAATATTGATATCCTGCATGAATAGTAAAAAGATTGCCTTTTTTTAGCCTTCTTGATTAAATTGATCGCTTTTCTATGGGGACTTCTAGAAGTGGGTAGCTTATGAAAACAGCCCAAACAGAGGCTGTTGGGGATGAAATGGAAGCGAAAAGCGCCAATTCCTCCCGGAGACCCAGGAAGCAGCAGGAACCGCTCTGACACATGAGGCTTATAGAAACTTCAAATACTTTGCCTTCTTTCTACCTGGGCTTAGAAGTTAAAAATGTTGTTTGACAGTTTTTTCCTGCCCATGTTTTTTTAATTTCCCCTCTAAACAAAAGCATATGATACAGTTTGGAGAGGCCCTCCCGTTGTCAGCTGTTTAATTTCATCTGGCTCACCCAGCACTGTCCCTGTTAACCAATTCCTGGCACAATCGCTCATCTGAGAGGCAGCTGTGTCCCGGGGCGCCCCTCCAGCGCCTCCACTTTGCTCCCTGGCCTGGGGCGCAGACACACTGGAGTCCCCGGTGGGAAAGCCGGGCTCCTGACGCTGGGCGTCGGCAGGGCTGTGGGGCTCAGCCTGCACACTGCGTTCCCGGAGAAAAAGACAAGAGGCCTCTTGCTCCCTGACGCTGAGACGTAGATGAGGAACAGCACATTTTTAATTACCTGAACGCCTCAGCTCGGGAAGCGCAGGTGATAGTTACCTCCGATACGTAGACTACAAATTATTAGTGCATGAAAATGGCAGCCGAGTTCTGTGGCTGGGTCTAGTAATTTTGGATATTTTCCATGCTGTTACTGCCTGCTCCATATACCTTTACTGGTTCTTTTTGAAATTAACTTAATGGTACTCTGCAGAAACGGACTGCCTGCTGCGAGCCCGCGCCTGCCTGCGAAGCTGGACCGAGTTCCCACTGAGAGGCACTGATTTGGCACAAACAGAGAAACGCTGCAGCATTAGTGTCCCCGAGTATCCGATGATTCAAAATAAATAATTAAGGTCTTCTCAGGGCTCGGGGTCTGCAGTTGCTGTCCGCGTTCTGGGTCCCTGATCGAATGTAGGCTCTGCCCCTGCATAGGCTCGTCCCCTCAGGCCAAGATGCTCCTCCCAGTCCCTGCGCCATCTCGAAGCCTCCTGATGCGCCCCCGGCAAGCCCGTCCCCCCACCCTCTTCTAGTGGTATTTGACGTCCCTCTCCTTACCGGACCCCTGCCCGAGCCCTCCTCCCAGTGGGATTTCTCCGTTTGGAACAGGGCCCTTGGGGACAAAGGGTGTAGAGGCCAGGGGCCTGACTGGTCTCCAAAGGCTGGAAAACACGCCAAGAAAAGCTCTCCCACCCCCACAGCTGCTCACCGCCAGTGGCCGCCCAGGTCAGCGGAGTGTTCCCCTTCCTCCACTCCCCTGGGGCTCCGCAGCACCTGGGGTTGAATGTGTGACCACAGTCCCAGCACCGCAGCCCAGAGCTCTCCCAGGCTGTGCAGTGGTGGTTGCAGTCGCTCCGGCCTGGGGGTCCACTCTCTCCACAAAGCAATGAGGTGGCTGTCGCGTTGTTCCTCTGTGTGTATGCATGTGTGTGTGCAGGCGTGTGTACATGTGTGTGCGTGCAGGGGTGCGTGTGTGTGTGCAGGAGCACACGTGTGCACCCTCATGACGAAAGGTCAAGTTCTGCCTGTGCAAAGACCTCTTCCCCCTACACTGTGATTTGGGTGGCACTGCTGGGTCCGCCCTTTGGGACTGGGTGGCCTGTGGTTAACCCATTTGGAGACAGAGCCATGGGGAAAAGTGGTGCGCCTATTCCTTTAATGCACGCCCTCTCCCTCTTCTCTTCTCCATTCAGAATCCTGCAAGGATCCAGAGAGGAGAGGGAGGCAGAGCTAATTCTATGAAGGGCTCTCCAGTCGCCCTCCATAAAGGCAGGACCATTTCCATTTGAAAAGGACGGGTGTTAATGAGCTCCATTCTCCTAGCCTATCACCCCACAAGCAAAGGGGCTGCTTTGAAGTCAACTCGGTCTATTATGGGTGAAATAAACCCCTCAGAACAAAGGGCAGTTCAAGTGCAGACTTGCAGAGGAGAATGGCACACGCTCGCTCACTGCACTCCAGTGCTGCTGGCCTCTGGGCGCTGACGGAGCCCTCGGCCCCCTGGGACTGGACCCAGAGCCTCTCCTGGGACCAGCCCCCTCTGCAGGCCCCTCTGCTCCTGTGGGCTCCCACACGGAGGCGTCCCAGGCGTGAAAAGACCCCCTCAGGAGACTGCAGGATTTAGACAGCCTCAGGTGAGGGGTCTTTAGGCTTTACGGAGATTTCCGGTCCCTAGCATCCTTTGTTCCCGAGGAGGACGAGAACACAGTCACCTATCGGGCTGCATCGGAGGTGTTTTCTGCAAACCAGGAGCAGCAGCAGTCTCTGGGGACGCGGCTTTCTTTCCTCCTCTGCTCCGGGCAGGACGGATGAGCCTCCCGACCCTCCCCGTCCTCGGCACGGTGTCCCGGCTACTGCACCGCGCTCTCAGGGCTGCAGAGCAACACAGTGTCCTCTGCACAGAGAAGAGAGTAAGAGTCTCCCCGCACTCTGAGCCCAGGAGGAGCACGCACGCTTCTAAGTGCGGTGGCCAGGGCCAGCACCATGGCACGGTAGGTTAACCCTCTGCCTGCAGCGCCAGCATCCCATATGGGCGCCGGTTCTAGTCCCAGCTGCCCCTCTTCCAATACAGCTCTCTGTATGGCCTTGGAAGGCAGTGGAGGATGGTCCAGTGCTTGGGCCCTGCACCCGCATGGGAGACCGGGAAGAAGCTCCTGGCTCCTGGCTTCAGATCGCACAGCTCTAGACGTTGTGGCCATCTGGGGAGTGAACCAGCGGATGGAAGGCCTTTCTCTCTGTGTCTTCCCCTCACTGTCTGTAACTCTCTCTCAAATAAATAAATGAAATCTTTAAAAATAATAAATGTGATGGCCAGTCCTGCCAGTCATGTGCGAGACAGGGTGAGAGCCCCTGTGGCCTGGGTGTGAACCAGTGTGAGGGCCAATGTGGCCTGGGTGTGAGCGAGTGTGAGAGCCCCTGTGTCCTGGGTGTGAACCAATGTGAGCCCCTGTGTCCTGGGTGTGAACCAGTGTTTGAGCCCCTGTGTCCTGGGTGTGAGTGAGTGTGAGAGCCCCTGTGTCCTGGGTGTGAACCAGTGTTTGAGCCCCCGTGGCCTGGGTGTGAGTGAGTGTGAGAGCCCCTGTGTCCTGGGTGTGAACCAGTGTTTGAGCCCCCGTGGCCTGGGTGTGAGCGAATGTGAGAGCCCCTGTGGCCTGGGTGTGAGCGAGTGTGAGAGCCCCTGTGGCCTGGGTGTGAGCGAGTGTGAGAGTCCCTGTGGCCTGGGTGTGAGCGAGTGTGAGAGCCCCTGTGTCCTGGGTGTGAACCAATGTGAGCCCCTGTGTCCTGGGTGTGAACCAGTGTTTGAGCCCCTGTGTCCTGGGTGTGAGTGAGTGTGAGAGCCCCTGTGTCCTGGGTGTGAACCAGTGTTTGAGCCCCCGTGGCCTGGGTGTGAGCGAGTGTGAGAGCCCCTGTGTCCTGGGTGTGAACCAGTGTGTGAGCCCTTGTGTCTTGGGTGTGAACCAGTGTGAGTGCCCCTGTGGGCTGGGTGTGAACCAGAGTGAGAGACCCAGTGGGCCTGGATGTGAGTCCGTGTGAGAGCCCTGGGGGCTGGGTGTGAGTGAGTGTGAGAGCCCCTGTGTCCTGGGTGTGAACCAATGTGAGCCACTATGTCCTGGGTATAAACCAATGTGAGCCCCTGTGGCCTGGGTGTGAGTGAGTGTGAGAGCTCCTGTGGCCTGGGTGTGAGCAAGTGTGAGAGCCCTTGTGTCCTGGGTGTGAACCAGTGTGAGCCCCTGGGTCCTGGGTGTGAGCGAGTGTGAGAGACCCAGTGGGCCTGGATGTGAGTCTGTGTGAGCCCCTATGTCCTGGGTGTGAGTCAGTGTGAGCCCCTGTGTCCTGGGTGTGAGTCAGTGTGTGAGCCCCTGTGGCCTGGGTGTGAGCGAGTGTGAGCCCCTGTGTCCTGGGTGTGAAGCAGCGTGTGAGCCCCTGTGGCCTGGATGTGAAGCCGTGTATGAGCCCCTGTGTCCTGGGTGTGAGCGAGTGTGATCCCCTGTGGCCTGGGTGTGAGCAAGGGTGAGCCCCTATAGCCTGGGTGTGAACCAGTGTGAGAGACCCAGTGGGCCTGGATGTGAGTCTGTGTGAGCCCCTGTGTCCTGGGTGTGAGCAAGTGTGAGCCCCTGTGTCCTGGGTGTGAAGCAGCGTGTGAGCCCCTGTGGCCTGGGTGTGAGCAAGTGTGAGCCCCTGTGTCCTGGGTGTGAAGCAGCGTGTGAGCCCCTGTGGCCTGGGTGTGAAGCCGTGTATGAGCCCCTGTGTCCTGGGTGTGAGCGAGTGTGAGCCCCTGTGGGCTGGGAGTGAACCAGTGTGAGAGACCCAGTGGGCCTGGATGTGAGTCTGTGTGAGAGCCCTGTGTCCTGGGTGTGAGTCAGCGTGTGAGCCCCTGTGTCCTGGGTGTGAGCAAGTGTGAGCCCCTGTGTCCTGGGTGTGAACCAGTGTGAGCCCCTGTGTCCTGGGTGTGAGTCCCTGTGTCCTGGGTGTGAGTCAGTGTGTGAGCCCCTGTGGCCTGGGTGTGAGCCCCTGTGTCCTGGGTGTGAAGCAGCATGTGAGCCCCTGTGTCCTTGGTGTGAAGCCGTGTGTGAGCACAGTTTTGCTATTACTCACAGCACGGCAGGAGCACTCTGACACGTGCTCTTTGGCAGGTGTACAGGTGTATTTCCGTGGAACTCCTCTCCAGGGGTGGGTGCTGGGTTGTGGAGTCCATGAATGATCGTTGGTGTTGGACCCCAGCAGAGGATTCCCTCTGCCTGCACCGGTTTCCTCTCTCAGCCACGGTGGGCGTGAACTCCGGTTGCCCCATGGCTTAGGCAACACTCGAGGATGTCAGTCCCCACCCCATTCTGTGGGATGAACGTGGGGCCTGCCTGTGTTTTACTGACCGTTCTCTGCAGACTGTGTCCACTGGGCTTCTGCTAGTGTGCTTATTCGTTGTGTAAACTTTCAGTGAAATGTACCTGTGTTCTTTGCTCTGTGTGTCTGTTAATAAGCATCTTCTAAATCAATTTTTTAAATTTTGATGTAATCACACATTCTATGCAGTTCCAAGAATAACCCTGAGACATGCCCTGGACTCTTAGGGGTAGGGTTAGGGTTAGGGCTAGGGTTAAGGCTAGGGCTAGGGTTAGGGTTAGGGTTAGGGTTAGGGTTAGGGTTAAGGCTAGGGTTAGGGCTAGGGCTAGGGCTAGGGCTAGGGTTAGGGTTAGGGTTAGGGTTAGAGCTAGGGTTAGGACTAGGGCTAGGGCTAGGGCTAGGGTTAGGGTTAGGGCAAGGGTTAGGGTTAGGGCTAGGGCTAGGGTTAGGGCTAGGGCTAGGGTTAGGGTTAGGGTTAGGGCTAGGGCTAGGGTGAGGGTTAGGGTTAGGGTCAGGGTTAAGGCTAGGGTTAGGGTTAGGGCTAGGGTGAGTTTTAGGGTTAAGGCTAGGGTTAGGGTTAGGGTTAGGGCTACGGCTAGAGTTAGTGTTAGGGCTAGGGTTAGGGTTAGGGATAGTGTTAGTGTTAGGGTTAGGGATAGTGTTAGGGTTAGGGTTAGGGTAGGGATAGGGTTAGGGTTAGGGTTAAGGTTAGGGCTAGGGGTAGGGGTATGGGTAGGGGTTAGGGTTAGGGTTAGGGCTAGGGGTAGGGGTATGGGTAGGGGTAGGGTTAAGGTTAAGGTTAAGGCCACAGTTAGGGTTAGCTTTGGTGTTAAGTTTAAGGCTAGGGTTAGTATGGTAACTGCACGGTGAGTTTGCATGAAGTGCAGAACAGGCGTCTAGACTGGCTGCGCAGTTTGCCCCTCCCACTTGCCATGCGTGAGGGACCTGGTCCCTTTGAGTCTCTGCCAGCATTGCCCGTTCTCCCTGTCGACGCTCTCACCGAATCTTGTTTCAGGCATTCTGGTGAGTGTGTGACAACACCTCATTGTGGTTTTAGTTTAAAATTTTCTAATGGCAAATGATTTTGAACAGTTTTTCCTTGTGCACACATGCCACCTGCGTCACATCTTTGGAGAAGTATTTCCTCATGCCCTGTGCCCATTTCCCAGGTGGATTCTTGAGTTTTTTTGCTGGTGAAGTTTACAGTCTTTCTGTCATCCTGACACTCTTCCTTGGTCATATATGTGGTTTGCAAATATTTTCTCTCTCTCTGCATTTTATCTTTCCAATCTATTAATAGGTCTTTCACAAAGCGAATGTTTTTAATTTTGAAGTCCAACATTGATTTCTCCTTCATAGAGTTTAGCTTTCACTAGTTTGTTCGGGGCGGGGGGTCGTTTCTTATTTAGCTGTGGGAGCTGCATTTCTGCTCAGGACCTACCTGAGTTCTTTGTCGGCTGCAGGTGCTGAAGTGCCTTCTCTCACAGCGTGCCTCGCTCTCATTCTCCTGACGCTACCTTTTGATAAATACATTTTGTATTAAGCCAATCAATCATCTTTCCCTTATGATTAATGTGCTTTAAATGTTTTATTTTAATGTTTAAATAAATGTTTTACTTGTTTCATTTATTTGAAAAGGAGAGAGACAGAGAGAGAGCGAGAGAGAGGGAGGGTGATCTTCCATGCTCCAGCTCACTCTGCAGATAGGCCACCCCAAAGCCGGCAGCTGGAAACTCAGTCCAGATCTCCAGGCAGGGCCGGGGATGCAGGCGCTGGAGCCATACCTGCTGCCTCCCAGGCTGCTCGCCTGCATGAAGCTGGAATCCGGAGCAGAGCCAGCCCTGTAACCAGGCGCTCCCCGTGTCCCAGGCAGCAGCCTTCCAGCGGTGCCTCTCAAACACATAATAGGAATCTTAAAGAATTTCCATATTCAGCCTAATCCTCTACCTGTGAGATTTTCACAAATATACGCACGTCAACTGAAAATAAGGAGTTTGGGTCCTTCCTTGCCAACACTTATGCCTTTATTTTTCTTTTCTTGTTGCAATACTCAGGCTGTCTGGGACATCCTCACGCTAAGAGCATCTTCCTCTCTGTTTCAGGAGTCCAGTTTCAGTAAACGTGGTCTTTGCTGGTGGGGGTGTGTGTGCACACCCGCGTGCGTGTGTGTCTGTGTGTGTGCATCTGTGTGTGTGCATGTCTGTGTGTGTCTACATCTGTGTGTGTGCCTCCGTGTGTGTCTGTGTGTTAGCATCTCCGTGTGTGTGTGCATGTCTGTGTGTGTGCACGTGTAGACCTTGAGTTTCTTGCAATAAGTGAACTACAGAGTTCATTTATTAGTTGACAATGAATTTTCCGATTTTCCATTTCTTCCTGAGTCAGCTCTGCTTGTTTCAAAGACTTTGACCCTTACGCCTGAGTTCTCCAATGAACTGACCGAAAGCTGTTGAGAACATCACCTTTGGAGTCACCTCTCTGATGTCTGAGCTGCCTGCACGGCCGGCTTCCTCTGCCTTGGTGGTCTCCTTTCCTTGAGCAGTCTCGCTGGATCCTTCTATGCATTTCGTTAGGTGCCTCAAAAAGCCAGCTGGGTGCTGTTCACTTTCTGCTGCAGTTGCTTTGTGTTTTATTGCCACTATGTTTTTAACTGTCCTCTCCGTTGCTGACGTTTCTGATCTGCTGTGAGACCCATCTAGGGGCTCTAATTTTGTGCTATGCTTTATATTTCTCTGGATTCTATTTTCTTTTTACTCGTTGGTTCATGATCTGGGTACTTACCCACTAGATCTTCAAGTGTCTTCTGTGAATCCTGGGGAATCTCCAGGATATTTGTATGGGCTCCAGAAGGGATCAGTGACGCTCTCATCATAAAACTAAATAATATTACAATGTTTATTAGCTTTCCTACTGGGTTTCTATTTGCACTAATAGTGAAAAAGCAGTGGTGAGTAAAACTGTTGGTACCTCGACTGGAATTAGCACAGTGGCACCCAGCTAGACTATTTATCATATTCTTTAATTTTTATTATTTTTTTTACTTTCCAGCAAAAAAAGCCAGTGTCATTAAAAATGTATTTGGTGAATAGAAAAAGAGTAGCTTTATTATTCTCTACAGAGAAATGAGAAATATGCATAAGAATTCCCACTGCACTTTTGGGCTGCTTTGAGATCCAAAGAAACTAGCCATTTTTTTTCATGGATTCCTATTTTTTACTTGAGAAAAGCAACAGATGAGCCACGTTTATCCCAACTTGAGTACTCAGTGGATATTTTTTTCAAAAGAGATTCGAATGTGCGCGCGGTTTCAAGGGAAGTCACTGGAAGTCTCATTGTCAATGATAAACTCATCTCGGGTGTTGAAGCAGAATGTGAAGTTTTGGAAAACTTGCTGCTATCAGCTATTGATCCATCACGCTGGCTTGTCAGGGAGCAGAGATTTCCTGGGTCACGGACGTTGCTGAGCTAGAATTAGAACAATCTCAGGGAAACTGGGAAGAGTGGAACCAAACCTTCAAGTCCTTCATGATGAGATAGGTAGAGATTCGTGAATACAGTACAATAAGTATCTAAGTTGGCATTTGAAAGGTCTGCACAACTCAGTTAACCGATATTTCCCAAATGACCATTGCACGATGCCTTGAAATTGCGGGCGAGTGAAAGGTCCATTCAATGCTCGGGGTGGACAAAAGGAGCCTAACACACAGTAAGCCGCGCATCGTATCGGAAGGAGTCCACACCGCGCTCGCTGAAGCGTTCTGTAACTTCCTTGGAGAACGTACACTTGCCACGCTTTGGTGTGGTTCAAGCGAACAAGGACATGAGCGCCTTCTCCTTTCCCTACTGCACACCTGTGTGAAGCGGCTTTTCTTCATGTGCTTCACACAAAACACAAGAGCACAGCCAGTTGAGTGCAGCCAAGGATGAGAACCCAGCTCTCTCCCATTGAGCCAGATACTACAGAAAATCTCACAAATGTACAACGACACTCCCTTCTCAATAAAGATTTTGCTTGAGAAAATATAATTTTTAAATGCTATCACTTATGTTGACATATAGCGGGTATGGTATGGCCGTTTTAAAACTAATTAATAAAAGTTTTAAAATTCTCTGGCCGGCGCCGTGGCTCACTAGGCTAATCCTCCGCCTTGCAGCGTCAGCACACCGGGTTCTAGTCCCAGTCAGGGCGCCGGATTCTGTCCCGGTTGCCCCTCTTCCAGGCCAGCTCTCTGCTGTGGCCAGGGAGTGCAGTGGAGGATGGCCCAAGTGCTTGGGCCCTGCACCCCATGGGAGACCAGGAGAAGCACCTGGCTCCGGGCTTCAGATCAGCGCGGTGCGCCAGCCACAGCGGCCATTGGAGGGTGAGCCAACGGCAAAAGGAAGACCTTTCTCTCTGTCTCTCTCTCTCTCACTGTCCACTCTGCCTGTCAAATATAAAAAAAAATTAAAAAAAGTTTTAAAATTCTCATATTTAATTTAGGATATGTTAAATTATATTAACCACATAAGCAAAGGTTCTTCGAATCTTCAATAATTTTAAGACTTCAGTGGAATATTAAGACCAAAATATTTAAGTACCTTTGGCTTAGAACATCCTTTTCCACACTTTTCATTTTTCTAGCATATTGTTTAAAGCTGTATATTTCTTCTAAGACACTAACTTATTTGCAAAGTTGATATACCTTATTTTCACTATTATTCAGTCCAAAATATTGTTATTTGTTATGTACAGTGCACAATTTAGTATTTTTGTGCTTGCTTAATTTCCAAGTGACTCGGAAGGAATTTCTGAACTTTCTGTCCCTGATTTCTAGATAAGTTTTACTCTGGACGTAGAATATATTCTGTGTACCTTCACTCCTCTGAAATTGGTTGAAAATGCTTTCTAGTGCCACTTGCAGTTTATTTTCTGAAATAGTTTTGCACTCTGTAAACAAGATGTGCCCTGTGGCTGCTGAGTGTGGTATCCAGCATATGCCAAAGAGGTCACATTTGTTAGCTGTGGCTTCCACAGCAAATATCAATTTATGGTTTCATATTTTCATGCTTTTGCCATCTTCTGCTAAAAGAGGTGTTTCAAAATCCTCAACCCACAGTTTTACTTCTACTTTTCTCTGGTTTGTTTGATATACTTTGAGGTCTTATTAGGTTGGACAAATTTTGGGCTGATTTCTCTCACTGTTGAACTATCTCTTTTATCAGAATGTAATATCTCTATTTCTTTTATTTTTTTATTTATTTTTTGGACAGGCAGAGTTAGACAGTGAGAGAGAGAGACAGAGACAAAGGTCTTCCTTCTGCTGGTTCACCCCCCAAATGGCCACTACGGCTGGCTCCCTGTGCTGATCCGAAGCCAGGAGCCAGGTGCTTCTCCTGGTCTCCCATGGGGTGCAGAGCCCAAGCACTTGGGCCATCCTCCACTGCACTCCCAGGCCACAGCAGAGAGCTGGTCTGGAAGAGGAGCGACTGGGACTAGAACCCGGTGCCCACCTGGGGTGCCGGTGCCGCAGGCAGAGGATTAGCCTAGTGAGCCGCGGCGCCCGCCCCTGCATCTCTCTCTCTCTAACAACCCCTCTGGCCTTCGAGTTGCTTTGTGTGACACTCAGTCTTCTCTGAGCTGGTGTTTTCTCTGCAGTTCCTCGTTTCCCTTTCACTCACAGCTCGATTTTTTTGTATAATTAAAACAAGCGTCATCAGGCATGTTTAGAAATACTAGGCTTTTAAAATGACTTTAAGAGACAAGCTGACATCTTTATCCATTTACAGGTAATGGTATGAAGGGCTTCTATTTGAACTCTCATTGTTTGGTTTTTGCTTGTCTCTCTAGTCTTTCTTCTAGTCTTACATAAGGAATTTAATTGTCACTTACTCACTAGTGCCCACCCCCCCGTCAGCCTGGGTCGCGCCTCTCTCACGTTCTTGTAACGGTGTCACCGTGACCCCACCCAGGCTGGGGGTTTGCACACGGGCGACATCCAGCGTGGGCTCAGCTCGCCCCGCGGCCATTTCTCCAGTCACTGCTCTGTGCCCCTCTTATGCTGCGGCTGCTTGGGGTCTTCCTTGGCCCCACGGCTCGAGCACCCCCACGTTACTCCCGCCATCTTGGGCAGTCGTGGCTCCTGCGGATTCATACCCACGGCCGCCCTTCCCAGCTTCTCTTTCCTGCCTCACTGTGTCCACTTTTGACCACGTTCCTTTTGCCTAAATAGCCGTGTTGTCTGTTTCTTTAATAGGGCTCTCCTGGGAATGAACCATGTCCCTTTCCAAACGTCACGCGTTCTTCTCATGCCAAAGCCGTCTCACTGAGAATGAATCCCTAAGGAGCAGCCTTTGTCCTCCTGGGTCTTGGCGCCCTTTCCATGGTCTCTCGACTTCCCTGGCTCCTTGGCACAGACAGCTGTCCGCCTCACGCAGGCGCCTCCCTTTCCTCCTGCCTGCCTGGGCATCTAGGGTTTGTCCGTTTCGACGTTCAGCAGTTCTATTATGAAGCAGTGTTGAACTTGTCTTTTCTGTGGGTTTGTTGAACGTTTTGACATTCTTGTGCCAGAACTGGAAAATTCTCAGCTGACATCTCTTCAAATGATGCTTCCACCCGAATCTCTCCATTTACCATATGTTGGACTTTTCTACCCTGTCCCAAATGTCCCCTGCTCTGTTGACAGTGTCTTCCAATTCTTCCCCTCTGTGCAAATTTTGGCTGCTTCATAGCAGTCTATCTATTTGTTCAATTATCCTCCTTTGTGCTGTGTCTAATCTGCAATTAAACCAGTTGATGGTACACTCAGGTTCTGCGTTGAGCTGTTTTGCTTTGATCTCTCTTAAAGAGTCCACTTTCCTGGCACAGCTCTCCGCTTGCCATCTTCTTTCTTAAATGTCCGGAGCCTAACCATCTGAAAGCTCAGAGCTGGTTACTCCACTGTCTGGATCACTTGCGAACCTCTTCCTGCTATCAGGTTTGCCCTTGGTTTTTGATGATCGGTCTCTGTCTGACGTCTTCCTTCATATTTCTTCATTAAGAACCAAAACTCGTATGTGTGAATTCACGGGGAAAAGAGCCAGGCTGCTGGTCTCATTTTCCTCCCACGGAGCAAGGAGTGTGGAGGATGCCCTTGGCCCCAGAGAGGCAGAGTTCCCGGCTTTGGAAGGGTGGCCTACTCCTGGCCGCCCTTGCTCCTGGGCTGTGGTCGGTCAGGGGTCCCGGCGGAACCTGCAGCACGTATGGGGCCCTCCTCCTGAGCGGGCTCTGAACCTGCAGTGTGGTCTCCCTGGGGCTGCAAGGCTGCCAGCAGCCCTGCTTAGCAGTTAAGCCTCTTAACAGCTGCTTCTCTCTCAGTTCCTCTCCCCTTGCCTCGAGTTGGAGACGCTCGGTACTGACAAATGCCCCGAGGGGCACCGAGGACGCGGTGTCGGGCTCCCTGCCCTGGGGACCCCCACTGGAACCCTGGCTCTGCTGTATTCCCAGTCTCGGCTCCTCAGCCCTCTGAGACTTTCCTGGGCCCCCACTTTGCCCGCGGAGCCTCTGTCCCGTAAATCAGCAAAGATGCCTGTGGGGGCCCAGCGTCCGTGAACGAGGGCTCCCCTCCCGTGCTTTCCCCTTCCCTCCGGGGTCGTGAACCCTCAAGTTCTGGCTGAAGCTGGTTGGTTTCCAGTGTCTTCCGAGGAACCTGCATTGCTATCCCGCTCTCCCAGAGGTCCTCAGAGGCAGGATCACTCTGCTCCAAGCTGCCCCAGCAGAGCCAGCGACGCCCAGGTCTCAAGAATTTTCCTAAAATCCCTTTAAACTTTGCTGTGGACTCCCTCCAACCCTATTCTGGACTTGGCCTTCCCCCGAGGAGGATGGCCGGCATCTGTGTGGGGACTGGCGCTGGGGCAGCCGTCTCAACCCGTCTCGGGTGGAGGAGGAGGAACCGTTAGCCTCCTCTCAGGAGAACTGCATGTGAGATCCTGGGGCCCTTGGCACAGGCTCTGGCCCTGGCGGGCCTCGGGCAGCTTTGCCCAGCACATGTGCTCGGCCTTTGGCAGTGACCCAGGAGGCCTTGTCTCCTTCTTCGTCCGCGGGCCACTTCTAGGGAAGCCCCATGCTAGTGCTGCCCCTGTGGGAGGCCAGGGGCAAGCTCAGGCTCCGGGGACAGCGCCTTGGGTTGGGCTGAGAGGGAGAGGGCCAGTGTGGGTCACCGTGGGCTGCATTCCACTGTCTGCCTGGGGTTTCATTGTCAAAACAAACCAGTTCTGGGTCATTACCCGCTGGTGCCAGCCGGAATTATGATCCTGGCCGTGTCTCCCAGCGTCCCTGGCTCCCAAACAAACAGGCCCCAGATCTTCGCTTCTGTGTGACCCTGTGTGTTTCCAAGGCCGTGCTGTCTTAACACCAGCCAAAGTGGCCCTCGTAGTGGCCAAACCCCGGGGCTTCTTTTTCGGCTTTGTCTCCGCTTCCTCCGGCTCGAAGGCCACACTGGGCTTGGCTTGCTTCCACGGCCTCCTTTCGTCTTGAGCTGCTGGCACCGGGTGCTGCCGCAACGCTGAAGTGGCTGCCTGCACAGAGGAAGCCGGGAGGCACCAGGCGAGGACAGGTTCCCCCCGCAAAGGCTCACGCGGCCCAGTTTGAGCATGGAGTTGCCAACTGCTGTCGGCCCTGGGCTCGCGGCGCCACAGGGTGGGCCGGGGGTATTTGCCGCTGACCCCCTCGACCTCAGGACCTCTCCTAAGCCAGGTATTGAAATGCAGCTTTCGGATATCGGGAAAAACCCGACTGATGGTACAGACGGCACAGAGGTGTGCTCTGCACCAGGACCGGGGGTGGGGGTGGTCCTCCGTGTGTGCGGGGAAGGGGCCAGGGCCTCTGCTCCTTCCTGGCCACGCTGGGCTGGGTGCACGCTTTGCAGAAGGCATGCTGGCTTCAGTCACCACTGCCAAGGCCGCGGTGGTCCGTGCTGAGAGCAGAATGCAGGGTGCGCCCGTTTCACAGTGTTTTCCCAGACCGAATGTATGAACTCGGAGTCCCGTCTGAGTGGAAGCCCGAGCCTGTGATCCCCGTTTCTGGGGCCCAAAGAGGGGAGTCTCAGCGTCTGCGTGCAGAACACAGCAGCTCACACACATGGAGACACAAACTCACACACAGAGACACAGGGACACACACAGACACGTAGAAACACACATAGAGACCATATTCACACACACAGAGACACAAACTCACACACAGACACACACAGAGACACAGACTCACACACAGAGACACAGGGACACACACAGACACACACGTAGAAACACACAGAGATCATATTCACACACACAGAGACACAGACTCACACACAGAGACACACGTAGAAACACAGAGATCATATTCACACACACAGAGACACACACACACAGACACACACAGAGACACACACTCACACACAGACACACACGTAGAAACACACATAGAGATCATATTCACACACACAGAGACACAGACTCACAGAAACACACACACACACAGAGATACACATTCACACACAGAGAAACACACACACAGAGACACAGAGAAAGACACACATAGAAATATACTCACACACAGAAATAGACACACAGACACACACAGAAACAGACACACACATAGACACAGACACACACATAGACACAGACACACACACACTCATACACACCGAGACACACACACAGACAAACAGACTCATAGATAGACACGCACATTCACATAGAGACACACGTGATTTCACACATGTGTGCAGATACACGTATTCACATAGGCACATGGGTACACACAGACGCACATGGAAGCACACAAGGATACGTTCATGCAGACATGGGTACACACAGACCCATGCTGGCTCACATACACACAGAGACTCAGAGACACACACATAGACACACACACAGACACACTCACATGGTCACAATCCTCACTCCAAGAAAAACGTGTCATTACGGCCATTATTTCTTTATTTCTAATGAAAAAGCCATTTGCAACAGCAGCAAGAAAGAAAAGAACGGGAACCGGGCCGTGCCAGCAGCAGCAGCGAACTCCATCATCTCCCCCGCGCGCCGTGACGCTGCGCCCAGAGCAGGAATGGACGCCCGCACGCCGCCCAGTCCAGGCATCAGCAGGCTGTAAGTGTGTCAAGTGTGTGAAGCTCTAGAGCGAGCTCTCCAAGCGCCGGGCAAGACCCTGCTCCTCCGTCCACACAAGCTGCCCTCCGCAGCGCCGAGGCCTCCCAGGGCCTGGCGCCAGAGCAGGGCAGGCGGGGAGCTGGCCTGGGGCCCGTGCCCTCCCTTCCCTCCTGCGTTAGGAGCAGGACACCCTGCCGTGCAGCGCCTCCACGCCAGCCCATGCCCTCCCTTCCTCGCGTGGAAACCGCGCGCCCAGGCACCTGCTGAGCCTCCCCGTGAACTCTGCCTTCAACAGAGCACGTGGTTTGGGGCCTGAGCGGAGAGGCTGGGGGTCAGGCAGGGGTCTCACCACCTTGTCCAGGGGTGGGTACTGGACAGGCCCTCGTCAAGTGCAGGGTGCAGGGTGAGAGCCCCTCCAAGCCACAGTGCAGACTCAGCCTTTGCCTGTGGCTGCACTGCCCTCCAGGGCCCCAGACCCCAGCCTGGAGGCGGGCATGTGCCCGTTCACGCACTTCCTCACTTCCCATTGCATTACCAATATTTTCCCTGTATCTACGCAGCCCTCATAACAAAAATACTTTATTTGCTTTATTACCCTAGAAATATATAATTGTTGTAGATAAATAAGAAAACACAGAGAATTATGGATAAAAATATTCCCCAAACCCTCGGATAGGTGCTATTAGCATTTTGTGTATTTCCTTCCAGAATGTTTATGATACATATTCGTGCAAGTTTTTCTTTTCAAAAATAGGATTTCCCTGTAATTGCTGCTCTGTAGCTGGCTTTGCCCGTGTTTATCAGGCCTCGGCTTTCCCCGGGTGAGCGCCTGCACTTCTCCGACATTTTCCTTGACGGCACGGCGCACACTTCGCGGCACGTCTGACAGCCACGGCAGTGGCGACAACAGTACACACCGGCTGCGTCGAGCCAGACGCTGCGCACGCCAAGTCCTGGCAGCAGGAGTGCTTCTAAGAGGTGGGTGTGCTACACTCACTTGTTGAGTGCTGACACCCGGCGGACCCCAATGCAGAGGACTGCTGGTTTTTTGATGGCATAAATGATATTATGTTGGGGCTGGCACCGTGGTGTAGTGGATAAAGCTGCCACCTGCAGTGCTGACATCTCATATGGGTGCTGGTTCAAGTCCTGGCTGCTCCACTTCCCTTCCAGCTCCCCGCTAATGCACCTGGGAAAGCAGTAAAGAATGGCCCAGGTTCTTGGGCCCCTGTACCCACATAGGAGACGTGGAAGAAGCTCCTGGCTCCTGGCTTTGGATGGGCTCAGCCCCAGCAGTGTGGCCATTTGGGGAATGAACCAGTGGATGGAAGACCTCTCTCTCTCTCTCTCTCTCTCTCTCTCTCTCTGCCTCCTCCTCTCTGTAACTCTGTCTTTCATACAAATAAATAAATCCTAAAAAACAAGATGCTGTGTCAAGGTTAAGGAACGCACTTTTCCTAGTTCACCTCCAGAATTCCAATGATGGACACACAAGGCCCAAGGCCAGGGATGCTGTAACGAATTCTGGGCGTAACTGGCACATCTCCCTGCAGAGGGCGTTCACCAGCTGACGCCATCATCCAGCAAAGCGACCAGCTCACCGCCTCCTCTGAGCGCTCACAACATGGCCATTACAGACAAGCCAGAGAGACACGCAGGCTCGGGGTAGCGCACTGGCCAATCGGATGCCCCTGGCCTGTGCCCTCGGGCCCCTTGCTAAGTTGTTGACTGCTGCTAATTAGCTTGTTTATTTATTTATTTATTTTGACAGGCAGAGTTAGACAGTGAGAGAGAGAGACAGAGAGAAAGGTCTTCCTTCCATTGGTTCACCCCCCAAATGGCTGCTACGGCCAGCGCACTGCGCCGATCCAAAGCCAAGAGCCAGGTGCCTCTCCTGGTCTCCCATGGGGTGCAGGGCCCAAGCACTTGGGCCATCCTCCACTGCACTCCTGGGCCACAGCAGAGAGCTGGCCTGGAAGAGGGGCAACCGGGACAGAATCCGGCACTCCAACCGGGACTAGAACCCATGGTGCCAGCGCCGCAGACGGAGGATTAGCCTAGTGAGCCGCGGCACCAGCCCAGCTTGTTTATTTTTTTTAAAAGAGTTATTTATTTATTTGAAAGTCAGAGTTACTCCGAGAGAGAAGGAGAAGCAGGGAGAGAGGGAGGTCTTCCATCCGCTGGTTCACTCCCCAGATGGACCTGGGCCATCTTCTACTGCTTTCCCCAGCCATAGCAGAGAGCTGGATTGGAAGTGGGGCAGCCGAGACTCGAATCAGCCCCGCTGTGGGATGCCAGCACTGCAGGCAGTGGCTTTACCTGCTACGCCACAGCGCCGGCCCCTGCTATTCCCTTTAGCAGGGCAGCTGGCAGTGCCTCGGACCCACTGTCCGATCTGAGCATCTGACTTTTTCACGTGGATTAGTGGCTCCTCTTCTTATTTTCAGGCCAAAACTCACGGGCTGCTTTCACGTTAGAGGACTTTCTCTGTCCACTGTTTCCATTTTAGCTTTTCCCTGGTTACTTCTTCTTTCCGTAGGGTTTTGCTTCTATTTAGATTAATCTCCAGCACTTTTTCCTGTTTTCTTATGTAGGCCTTATGCTTGGAAAGACCTTTCCCACACTAAATCTATATTTTAAGAGTCATATATATTTATCTCTACCCCTACACAATGTTATTTTCCATTTTTTTATTCCGCTTTGAATGTATTTGAGATGAAGTGTGAGATAAGGATCTAAGTTAATTTTAGAAAATAGTTGTTTGGGGCCGGGCCTGTGGAGCAGTGGGTTAAAGCCCTGGTCTGTGGCAGCAGCATCCCATATGGGTGCTGGTTTGAGTCCCGCCTGTTCCACTTCCAATCCAGCTCCCTGCTAATGCACCTGGGAAAGCTGCAGAAGACAGATCAAGGGGTTGGGCCCCTGCACCCATGTGGGAGACCTGAGAGAAGTCCCTGGTTTTGGCCTGGGCCAGCCCCAGTCACTGTGGCCATTAGAGGAGTAAACCAGCAGATGAAAGACCTCTCTCTCTCTCTGTATCTACCTCTCTCTGTAACTCTGCCTTTCAAATAAATAAAATAAATTCTATAAAAAATAGTTGTTCATGGGGTCGGCGCCGTGGCTCACTTGGTTAATCTTCCGCCTGTGGTGCCAGCATCCCATATGGGTGCCGGGTTCTAGTCCCAGTTGCTCCTCTTCCAGTCCAGCTCTCTGCTGTAGCCCAGGAGGGCAGTGGAGGATGGCCCAGGTGCTTGGGCCTCTGCACCCACGTGGGAGACTTGGAGGAAGCACCTGGCTCCTGGCTTCGGATTGGCACAGCACCAGCCGTAGCAGCCATTTGGGGAGTGAACCAACGGAAGGAAGACCTTTCTTTCTGTCTCTCTTTCTCACTGTCTGCAACTCTACCTGTCAAATAAAAAAAAATTTCCCACCACACGTTGAATAACCCACCCCTCCTGCACACATTCGGAATGAATCGTTATTTTCTTAAATTTCTCAGGGCTTGTATCTTCCTCCCGAGTCCTCCAGTGCAGGTCAAGTGGGGCTTTAGACTCACCTGACATTCGTGGTCATAGACACCAATATGCAAGGATCTGTCAAAGTTTTCTGAATATTGTGGAGGGCAGAGACGATCCTGGAAATGCAGTATCGTTTGAGATCAGCTGCACTGTAGTCACTGGTTAATATACGGGTTCTAAGTCCTGCCCAATGCTGGCTTCGGCATCTCCAGTGCCGGCTTCCCGCGAAGGAAGATGGCCAGGTGGCTCCTGCTCTCCTACCTGCCTCTCTGCAGTACATTCGCAGGGATCGGATTTCGGAGACTGGTCTCATCCCTGCCCTCATGGTAAGGTGCCAAAGCCGAAACGGCCTCCTTTAGTCCACCCCGGAAAAGTCCTTTTGCTCTCCCCAGTTGGCCACCACTGCCTCTGTAATCAGCAAGGCTATGACCTGTGCTTGTCTTCAAAGCTTTATATTTTTTTAAGATTTATTTATTTACTTTGAAAAGAAGGAGAGGCAGAGAGACAGAGAGAGAGAGAGAGAGAGAGAGAGGGAGATAGGTAGAGTCAGAGAGAGAGGTCGCCTTCCATCCGCTGGTTCACTCCCCTGTTGGCAGCAATGGCCAGAGCTGTGCTGATCTGAAGCCAGGAGCCAGGAGCTTCTTCCAGGTCTCCTACACAGGTGCCGGGGCCCAAGGACTTGGCCATCTTCTACTGCTTTCCCAGGCCATAGCAGAGAGCTGGAGTGGAACAGCCAGGACTCGAACCAGCACCCGTATGGGATGCCGGCCCGGCAGGTGGCAGCTTCACCTGCTACGCCACAGCGCTGGTCCCAGTCTTCAAAGCTTTAGGTCAGGACTGCACCCAGCTGAGCCCAGGCGCTCACGTTGAGATCTGTTTATCTTCAGTGTCATACAAAGGCCCAAAGCCGTGGGCGGCTCCGTTCCGTCCTCCGGTCCTGCCTAACCAGATGGTCTTTATATCTCATGCATTTGCTTAACGGAAGTTTATTAAGCATTGGTTGAGAGCAAAAAGGCACAGAAAGAAGAAAGCACCCAGGATATTGGGCGCTGCTCTTCCTCTCCTTCCTGCGTACCCCAGGAACCTCTAGCTGAAAACAAAAGCAGGGAGCAAACTTCAGCTTCGGCTTCAGGGCTATTGGGGCAGCAAGAGAGGTGGAGAAGTCTCAAATCAGACAGACGCACAGGACAATGGAATGAGAACTCACAGTGGAGCCGCCCTCTCCTCCGTGGGGGAGCGCCCCCTGGAGTCCTCCCGGTACCCGCAGCAGGCAAAGGCTTCCATCTCAGCTCTCGGGGTCCCGCACCCACGCACCCTGAAGTCCTGGGGGCCCCCATGGCTTCCTCTTGGGGGGAGAGTGCATGAAGTGAGCTCTGCTCCTGCAGGACCCCTGCCGCCTTTATCATCAAACCCCCAGGTGGAGGGAGGAGAAACAGGCGCCGCTCTCCCAGGACAGGGCAGCCTTGGTTCCACAGCCACAGCTGAGAGCCCTGACCCCGGAGGCCCGAAGCATCCACCGGCCAGGCCCTGGACGCCAAGCCCGCTTCAGCGAGGCCGCTCTCTGCAGGTTCCAGAGAAACCTCGCTCTGTTTTCCCACTGTTTTACAAATGCATGAAAATGACTAGAAATTTTGGTCACCACGTGAGTCCTTTTATTAGCACTGAAAAGTAGGAAGGGTGTTTTTAGTTCAAACAAATAGCGTTGCAGGCACAATATGTTACATTAAGAAAGGCTAATTTTGCATTATTAAATATAATCAGAAACGCGACGTGAGGCTCCTCGGGTTGACATGGTGTGCGAGGTATCTCAACGCCGCTCGGCAGGCTGCCTTGTTTGCACACTGAGTAGACTTTCTCATCGATGAGTTTCTGCATGATAACCAGAATATTAAAAATATATTAAAAGTGGCCTCACGCTTCTCAGCAAATGCACGCCTGGGTTCCTGGGAGGAAGACCCCCTCGGCCAGAGCTGCAGGCTCCTGGCTCACGGCTCGCGGCTGAGCTGCAGGCTGCTCTGTGCCCCGCGGAGCCGGCCCGTCGTGATCCATCAGTGTCGCGAGGCTCTTGCAGGGGACACGCTCTGATCCTGACAGCTCTCTCTTGGGGGGCAAAGTGGCAACTGCCTGTTGCTGACTCTCTGCCCCCCCACTATGCCCAGCTGTGTTCTCAGCATCCCCCCCTCCCACCCACTTTGGAAAGTTCTGGAAGCTTCCTGAGATGACTTGGGTAGGTAGTGACACAGGGTTTTTTTTTTTTTTTTTTTTCTGGATGTAAGGACTTGCACCTGTTTACTTCCTACAACATTGGGATTCTTTTGGAGAAAGGACAAGCCTAGAGAGAGGAGACACTCTGCTCTGACACTACAGGTCTGATGGTCCCTCCCCCCCCACTCATCTGTAAGAGAGGCTCCGGGCAGAGCGTCGTGAAGACAGCGTGAGCTTTGTCCCCCGGACACAGGAGCGCCGGGCGCAGTTGCAAGGGCTGCCCCTGCGACAAGGGCCTGTCATGTGGTGAGGGGGAAGGGATTCTGACCACCACGGACCCCTCAGCTGGTCACAAAAGATGGCCTGAGTAGGGCGGAGAGAATCAGATGAGAGCCCCTCCGCTGGCTTTCAGGAAGTGAGAGAGCCCCAGATCCCGCAGGTTCCTGAGCAGCGCCTCCAGGAGCCCACAGTGGCCCTGCTGATGGCAGCCAGGAGGCGGGGCAGCATTCCTGCAGTCACAAGGAAATGCATTCTGGGAAGAGCGTCCGCGGCCCGCGGGCAGCCCGCGACGCCAGGCCCTGCTGCACTGCGGGCGGTGAGGCTCTTCATGGGTGTAGCTCTACACAGCAGCACGTGTGGTGACTGTGCAGCAGTGGACCCGCAGCACACCTGGGGCAGGCCGCGCTCTGCAGCCTGGGAAACCGCCCTGCGTCCCCAGGAAGCCCCCCCCCCGCCCCCCCCAGCCCTGCAGGGACCTCTGCAGACTCAAGCGCAGGGGAGGGGCTGGCAGGTGGAGCTGTGTCCCCTGCCGGGCAGTGACCCCGCAGTGACCTGCGAGACCCCATGAGGCATGCTAGAGGGAGCCCCAGGGGTCTGATGCGAACCCCCAGAGGTGGCTCTGATGAGGTCGACCCCAGGGTGCTGCCCACTGTCTCCTCAGGACAACACTCCACTCCACCTGCCCTTGGCAAGGCGAAATCAGTGCTGGTTTGTTTTTTAAAATTTCAGCCAGCCCAGGGGCTCGCGGTCCGCATCCTTGTACTACGGCCCGATGTCCAGCTAAGGCTGCTTATCGACGGCTGCTTCTCTCGGCATGGTAGCGTGTCGATAAATTGGAGACTGTTTAGTTTGTTAGATCTCCCCAAGCATCCTGCAGAAATCCTTAGACAATTTGCCGTGTAAACCCAGCTAATTGCTTTATACAATGGAGCCTGAGCAACTATTTAGATATGCCGTATGACAGACAGTCACACAGTCCAATACAGACATATTTGTCAATACAGTGATGTATAAGATAATTATTTTTATTATGTGAATTTCTGAGCTGAAATCCAGATTGCATCCGCTGTGCCAGTGACTGGCGCGGCCTTAATGAGCCATCGAGAAGCCTGGGTTATTTTCCAACTCTTCTCACTTCTTCCTCCTGCCTGGAATGCAAATCTCAGGGCACCGTAAAATTGAATAAAAAAAAGTAAGTTTAAATTATTTTTTATTTTAAGTCTGGTAGGAGCATAATAGAAAAAGATCATCAAAAACAATGAGAAGAAATAATTGTTAATTTCTACAGTACCTTGAAACAGAAGCCCAAGAGAATAAAGAGAATAGGGATACTATTAAAATTTCCTCTTTTATTATATCTCCTTCGCCAGAGTAATTGTTGCTGTGTCCAATATATGCAGGGGACAATTTACTTGCTGTTTTCTATTAGTTTTTAGCATTAACATATACAGAAATAAAATGAGTAGCAAGCTTTCTTTGCTTAATTAAATGACTGACAAGGCACGGATGTTGCTTGTCTGCTCCTCGGCCGTAATATCTGGAAGCGGTGGGAGCCGGATGGAAGTGGCATAAGCAATGCAAACTTCCTCCTTATTAAGGGAGCCTGGTGCGACGGGGCAGATTCTTTCCAGGCCCCCGAGAAGAAGGGGACGCGGCCCTTTTGCTGCAAGAATTGTACATTAGTATTCAGAAAGAAAAAACCACCCACTGCACCGTTTGTACACAGGATTGGTGGGCTCCGTAGACTCTTTCCTCCTCGCAGAGCCTCTTGGAGCAGGACAGACAGGAAATGACTGGGGACACACCGCCGTGTCCCCAACACGGAACTGCCTTTACAACGGCCCTCATTCGGATCTTACTGTGTGTTCCGGCCTGGCTCTGCTCAAGATGTGTTAATTAGATGTGATAAATGCTAACCCCAAATAAAATGAGCAGCTGTGTATTTTTTCTGAGAGCAAAGCTGTGTGCAAGACATGGCAGCCTTCTCTGTCGCTGTCCCTCCCTGAGCTCATACACACACATGTATGCATGCACGTATGTGGTATGTGGCTGTCTACACACAGGAGAATGCATGTACGTCTATGAGGAACCTCAAAAGGCCCATGGAAAATGCATCGCTGTGCAGAATTCCATTTCCTGTGAGCCGTTTGGAGCCCCGTCATGTATGTGTGCATACTGAGTGCACACTGATTTAATCCAAGAGCAGAACTCAGAGGTAGGCGCTAAGATTGCCCTGTTTTAGGGTTGAGGGTACAAAGGCAAGAGGCATGAAGCCAACAAACAAAGTCAGGTGTGTGGACCCCAGCACTGGAAGCGACATCTGGGCCAGGCAACAGAGGGGCCTCTTCACTCAGCAGGTGTTTACTGGGCCACCCACGCCAGCCCCTGCATGAATTCAACAGGTGCACTCCCTGCCCCTTGCAGCCAGCGTGTTAGGTGCCGTCATACGATCTGCAACTAACGTCACCATTGCCAAACGCAGCCAGTGAGCTGCATCTCAGAAGGCTCGTTAACTCTCCTAGGAAAATGCATGGCTACCTCACCAGTTGGTGGCCGGGGAGTGGCTTCTCTAGTTTCTACAACTACATACATGGGAGGCGTGGTTGAGTGTTGATGGTCATGGGTGCTGTGAGTGTTGGGTATCAAATCTACCCACACCCATTCACTCAAGCTGAACACAGTCTAGCTGATCTACACCCATGTATTTGTTCTTAAAGAATTATTTTATTTATTTGAAAGACAGAGTTGCAGAGAGAGGTAGAGCCAGAGAGAGAGGTCTTCCGTCTGCTGGTTCACTCGCCAGATGGCCGCAATGGCCAGAGCTGAGCTGATCCGAAACCGGTGCTAGGAGTTTCCTCCAGATCTCCCATGTGGGTGCAGGGGCCCAAGCACTTGGGCCATCTTCCACTGCTATCCCAGGCCACAGCAGAGAGCTGGATCGGAAGAGGGAAGAGGAGCAACTGGGACTTGAACCGGCACTCATATTGGATGCCAGTGCTGCAGGCTGGGGCTTTAATCCACTGCACCACAGTACTGGCCCCAATACACATTTTTTTTTGATAGGCAGAGTGGACAGTGAGAGAGAGAGACAGAGAGAAAGGTCTTCCTTTTGCCATTGGTTCACCCTCCAATGGCCGCTGTGGCAGGTGCGCTGCGGCAGGCGCACCGCGGCAGGCGCACCGTGCTGATCCGAAGGCAGGAGCCAGGTGCTTCTCCTGGTCTCCCATGGGGTGCAGGGCCCAAGCACTTGGGCCATCCTCCACTGCACTCCCTGGCCACAGCAGAGAGCTGGCCTGGAAGAGGGGCAACCAGGACAGAATCTGGCACCCCGATTGGGACTAGCACCCGGTGTGCTGGTGCCTCAAGGCGGAGGATTAGCCTGTTGAGCCACGGTGCCAGCTCCCAATACACATTTATATAAGGTGTGTACAACCCCTGTTCTACATGTATTCATGTAATGTGTGCACAATCCCGATGGTCTACACCCATTCATGCAAGGTGGGCTCAGTCCTGCGGGCTGTGTCCTGGCTTTTTTTTATTTTGAAATGGGAAAACATCAAATCAAATACAAAGCAGGTTTGAAGGTAGACTGGCACATGTTTGCTATTCCAAAAAATTCAGGAAACTCTTTCCCAAATGGTTATCAGAGATTTTAGCAAGAAGTATGGACAGACGCTTAATATCTTGCTCCCCAGGAAGTAGCCACTGGGTGGGGGCAGGGTGAGCTCAGCTCTACGATTCCTTGCTTTCCTGTACCAGCCGTGAGCTCTCCCAATTGCGTTGCCTGTCTGCTGGTGCCCAGGCAGCCTCCATTGCACAGTGACGGGGAGGGGTTTATAGAGGACGTCTGTGGTGCCACCCACAGCCCATGAGCTCTGCACAAGCGCCCGTGGCTGTGAGGATACAGTAATTCACGTTTCCAATATTGCTAATAAAATTTAACAAATGGAAAACCCAAATGTCAAACAAGCAATAACACTGATGGCATTTCTCGTAGGCCAAGTAAAGAAAATCATAGTGACTTTAATTGGTTAGAATAACGAAATAAGAGAGGGAAGCCTCGATGTGGTACAGCGGCTCACCACGGCGGGGCGAGCGGGCTTTTGTTAGAGGTGGGTATCCGTGGTGCCCGTGCCTGTGCCTGGGCGAGGAGAAGTGTGCGACTGACAGGCATCCTCGGAGAGGGTGGGCAGTGGGGTCCCTGCGACAATGAGTGTGCCCCTGGGCTGCACACCAGGGCCACCAGCCGGGCTGCAGCGGGCAGCATCTCGTATGTCAGGGGGCTCAAGTTGGGAGAGCACAGGAGTGCTGTTTATGGAGGGCAAAGCAGCATGGGGCTGTGTGGGAAACCGTGCGAGGTCAGCTTGTCAGAAAATAGATTCGTGTTTACCCCTGCAACCCACACTGAAGCCCCCCACAGCTTCTGACAACCCACTTTCCAGAGAGACACCCCAGTAAGTTCACCAATATGGCTGTGGTTTTATTTAAGTATTTATTTAGTTGAAAGTCGGAGAGTTACAGAGACAGAGACAGAGACAGAGAGATAGAGAGAGACAGACCAACACACAAACACACACACACACGGAGCTCATCCACTGGTTTACTCCCCCATCGCCTGCATCAGTCAGGGTTGGGCCAGGCCAAAGCCAGGAGCCCAGAACTCCAGCTGGGTCTGAGTCTCCTGCAAGTGTGGCAGAGACTCAAGTACTTGGCCATCGGCTGCTGCCTCCAGGGCGTGCATTTGCAGGAAGCTGGATTGGAAGCGCACGAGGGACTCGAACCCCGGGACTCTGCTGTGCGATGCAGGTGTTTTAAATGGTGAGCTGAATGCTAGCCCACCTTCCAGGTCTGTAGCTTGTTCCTCGGTCAACCCAGGACGGGGACCTGCAGGGGGCAAATGCTGACCAGTGTGTAGGCATTCTTGCTGAGAAAGCCTCTTAAGGTGTGTCCCAGCCAGACTCAGAGCTGCCACCATATCCCTTGCTGGTGACTTTCCTGCAAAGCCTGAAGCCCCGTGGAGGACCTCCCTGCACCCAGAAGAAATTGTGACTTGGTCTAAAAAAGAAACATCGTTCAAGTGTGAGAGCCTCATAGGAAAATAACAAAGCGGCACCTTGGAATTCTCTGGCCCAAAGCTTTGCAAAAGTCCCAAGGTCCATGGTGGCTTGGCCAACAGCTGCATCCTGGCTGGAGGCTCCCAGGGCACGGAGCAGCCTGCTGTGGACGCTCCTTTGCCATCGTCCGTTGTCCTGAGCTCTAGCAGGGGCTCAGGCCCAGTTACCCTCAGAACGGGCGCGCTCCCCAGCTGCTTGTCTGTGGTCCGTCCCAGAGGCTGCACTTGTGTGTGGATGCACAGCTTCTCCCCTTTTTTTTTGCTTTTGAGTATTTACAACGAGGGTGCTTCAAATCAAAGGCCATAACACGGAGACTGTGTCTGTGTCCCCACGCCTCTGGTGTGAGACGGGCTCCTTTGGAGCAGAGCGTGTTAAGAGAGGTTAATTCTGTATCCAACCTGGCCGCAGACACCATGCACGGCTCGTGCCGACGCGGCAGCAGGTAGCTCGGTGCTGGGCAGAAAGGAGCCTTGTTATATTTTTTATATGTTCGTGGATGTCTGCGTCGAATTGATCAAACCTTTGCTTCCGAAACACATATGCAACACCTCCACAACATGCCATAAACTAGACTCTCAGCAAACAGTAATGATGCTTATCAGTCACTCGGCTTGAGTTTGCTTGTGGAAAACCCCCAGCTAGCGTGCTACGGGCGCTCTTAAAACATAGATCTTTTTGCTGTACTGATAATTCACTCACAGCTTGAGATTGATGACTATGTGAAGTCCATAAAAGATGTTACCACTATATTTTGTTCTTATGATTTATTTTATCATGTTGTCAAGGTTTGCAGAAAACAAGAAACAAATCAATGAATGTCATGCTTAAATATTAAAGAAGGCTGTAAAACACATTTTTATTCAGATGCCTTATTCAATCTTGCAGCTCAGAAAAGAGTAGTGGCAACCCAGCTTTTATTTGAATTACTTTTGGAAAAATTAATTTAGGAGGACTGCTGAATTTTGAATGGCGAAAGGTAGCTAACCTTATTTGTTTAAATCGCAAGACATGGTTGCCGGACCCCTTGGAAAGGCGTTTCTGACAAACAGGGAAGTGAACAGGTTTTCAGGCATCAGGAGCTGGGGCTGCAGTGTGGCCAGCAAAGGTGTCTGCAGAGAAGCACAGGGATGCGCGGCTTCGAGAGTGGGGGCCGGGGGCTGTGCACTTGGCTTCGGAAGCCAATAATTTCCTGCACTGTTCTATGCGACGGCATCACATCCACGCCCAGGGCTGGTGCTGTCTGCGCGTGTGAAGTGTCCCAGACCTGCTGGCCTCTCCCACGTCAGGAGAGAGGGCACGAGAGCCTGAGCCTTGCTTCGTTTTGCTGAATCTGACTGGCTTTCGGGGGAAAAGGCTGACGGTGTGGACTCCACGTTGCAACAGTGCACATCTCCAGGGTGTGACAGTGTAGACTCTGAACGCCAGGATCTTCTCTTTTTTTTTTTTTTGAAACAAGATGAGCGCCAGATTAAAGGCGGGGGGAGAGGAAAAGAAATGCCTATGTCAAAAATGAGAGTCCCTGGCTGCATGTGTCCCGGGGTCTGTGTGGCTCAACCCAATCTCCTTCTCTAAACTCAGGACTGTGCACTCGGAGGTCCTAGACGCCTCTGCATTATCAAAGAAAAAGTAATTAGGCTGCGCGTCGGTCCGCCGTTAAGTGTGTTGTATTATATTCTTGTTTCATGAAAATTGGTTATCAACACATGGTATGTACGGAGATTCCAAATTAACATGAATATTCAATTAACCAGAAGACCCTGCTCTTTGACCGTTCTGAATAAACTAGAGTTTATTTGAATTTAGAAAACAGATAAATTAGGAGCTGATCATTTGCATTACAAGAGGAGTCTTCATTCTAAGGGGGGATTCCTTGTGGGATTCTTTTAAATAGAAAGCTCTCCAAGTACTTTGAAAAATATAATTTGATTTTTAAAAATTCTCTTCCCATGTAGTTTCTTAGGAACATGCCTATTGTGTGAAATGAGAGGCATATCTATTTAATTTGGTAATGAGAGAGCTTAATTGCAAATATTTTGGACTTAAAAAAAATTCAGATGTAGTCACATGGAATTCATGCCCACGTCTCAAACTTAAGTTCCGTTTCAACACGTTTTCCCTGTCTTGCTCGGCCCTAAAGAAAGTCCCAGCTCTGCAAGTTCACAGTTCACGCCACCCGCTGCTGCACCGTAAGAGCGAATCTGGGGCCAACAGGGGTCTGGGTGCTGCTGGATCACCTGTATCGCCTCCTGCTCCACAGGGAGAGGCAGCAACGGGCCTCGGGCTCACTGGGCTGGGTGGTCGATCACACCACTGGCCCTGGGTAGGACAGGCTCCATTGAGCGTCTGACAATCGGCTGGCTCTGCACATGTATGTGAAGGCGAGTATGTGTGCGGTCGCCGGGTGGCTGCTCCAGCTGCTTAAGACAACACAGAGCCGAAATGTCGAGTAGGAGGGACGTTCTCTGTGGGATGGGCCCAGGGGGCTGGGCTGGGAGCAGCCGGCCAGAAGCCTGTGACCCTCGTGGCTCCCTCCTGGGCCCTGGGGCTCATCCTGTGCTCACCGCCCTGCTGCAGTCCCGTTCCTGAAGGAGGATGCTTCTCGCTCACATCAGGGGCCGTGGAGATGAACCCCTCTCTCCCCAGTGCCGTCTTTCTCAAGGTTCACTGGCAAACGTGGGCATGCAGTGAGGTAACCTCAGAACCTGGGATAGCCAAGATTCCCAGGACCAGAACTTGTTCGCCCATGTCCACTCTGGTCGGGGAGTCTCCCGCAGGGGTGGTGAGCAGGCCCTCACCCTCCTCCGGGCGGGGGGGGCAGGGGCTGATGATGGCGTCCGTCTGGGAGGTGCCGAGAGCCATCTGGTTAAGCGGTGGTGCTGCCGCGCACCTTTCACTCTCCGAACTCCTCCTGGCGTATTTGACACGCAGCAGAGGGTCAGCAGCCAGAATGGGTTTCTCGGTGGCTGGAATCTGAGAGGTGGTGACTTTCTGGGGCAGCACAGCCTTCCCGAAATCCAGATGGCTGGGCACTGCGAGTCTCCCAGTGCTCAGGGAACCCCGAAGCACCCCACAGATGACCGATTTTTCTAACTGCCCTTAGCCTCTCCTCTGTCTCCTGTGTGGCCACGTCCTCCGGGGCTTGAAGCCATTATAAGGGCGTCACCACCTGCACCCCTGGGTTACACGGCTCCCAGGAGAAGGAGGAGAAGACGCCCCCAAGTCTCACCCCGAGGTGCCCTAGGAGGCCCCCCGTGCTCTCAGCTGCGTCTCCGGGGTGAGGAGCCGTCCGTGGAGCACCGAGCCCCGTTCCTTCTGTCGTGAACAGGACTAGCCACTGCCGCCGCAGGGCTGACTGCGAGCTGTCTGGGCTTGCGGGGTCCACGGGGCAGTGGTTTCCCAGCAGGCACTTCTCCGACACGCACCCAGACATCCTCGTGGCCCAGAGCCCAGCGTGAGCGCAGCCTGGCAGCCCTGCCCCGTCCTACCCCTGTGGCTGGGCAGGTGGGGCCATGCACTCAGATAACAGCGCCAAACCAACAGGACAGACTTCTCTGGGTCCGGCACGGGGCTGCTCCCATGGGAATGTTTTCACCGCAGCCCTGCTGTGTCCTTGGGGAGGCACTGGATTATTTCCATTCCCTTCCATTTCTTTCCTAATGCTTTTACAAAACAGAGGAGGGACCCTGGATGGGATGGCCACACCAATCCTCCCTAGGAGGTCCAGGGCAAGTGAAGGACGCCCCTCCCCCAGCATGTGGGGAGGCCAGGCAGTGCCTGCCTCGGTCCTGGCTGCTGACAGCTCCTCTCTCACCCAGGACTGCTGCCTCGGAAGCTTTGCTGCTCAATAATTGGGCAGAGTAGCCCGATCCTCTGGGTGCTCCGAGTGGGCACAAGGAGCTCCGTGGCAAGGGTGGAGGGGCGTGGAGAGGAAGTGAAAAGACTCAGCACAGGGCCGGTGCGCCGGCCACCATTGTGCGTTCCTGGGCCGGTGTGCCGGCCACCATTGTGCGTTCCTGTTGGTTGACGTTGCCTATGAACAACTGCACTGCTTGCCCCCACCCCGAGTCCTGTCAGCTGGTCTGCATTCAGCGGTGAACACACAACACCCACAGCTGCCTGGCTCCCACACACGGTGTACAGATGTGCAACACGCAGTGAACACATGCACCATGCATGGATGTACACACAGTCACATGTAAACACGAGCCACATATTCACATGCATGTGTGTCCCACACCTGTGCTCACACACGTATGCAAGCAGCCCAGTGTGCATGTATACACATACAGCACATGTACACATGCTTAGGAGCGCATGCACATAACATGCATGTCACACACATGCACATGCTATGCACGCCAAGCACACACACACGAGTTGTGTGCATATGAACGCATGTGCTTCAATAGCCACACATGCAGGTGTCCACAGTCACACACAAGCCACTCCCACCCTTCTCTGTCTGTCTAGAGCCACGCGGCTCCTGTGTGCCTGTGGCTCCGAGGTGGGCGATGGAAAGATGGCCTGCCTTCCACCAGTGCACCTGCTGACTGCCTGCGTCACTGAAGGTGCTCGTGCACGCTGGCTGCTGAAGGCAGTCCGCAGGAAGGTACTTCCAAGCCGCAGTGGCAACCCGTGCTGCGCTGGTTCCATCTGTGCACATCAGCTGCAGGTTTGCTCCTGGATGAAATCGGCAGGTAACACAAGGGCCTTTCCCTGAGAGTGCAGCTGGAGGGTCCCCGTCTCCTCGGGCCTCTGCTTGCAGTTACAGTAACATGGTCTCCCCATCCCCCCCAGCCACCTCCCAGGCAGATGCAACAGTCGATCCAAGAAGAGAGAAAAAAAAGAACAGCCCCACGCCTACCTCACTGGGAAGCGGGAGGCAAGGGAAGCGAGGCCACGCCGTGTCTGAGCCACGGCACAGCTGTGTCGTCTCCGGTCCCATGCACAGGTCAGTGCCCGCTCCGCTTGCCTCCTGAGCCCCAGCCACATCCAATTAGCACCGCCCCGCCGTGCCGCAGCCTGCCTCTCTTAATGAGAGTCGTGCTCTGGTCGAACACGTGCCGCCTGAGCCTTCACAAACAGGTGCCTCCCCAGGAGCTCAGGTGGGGACCCAGGAGACGGGCGCTGTGTCCAGCTCTGCGCAGGCTTCAGCCTCTGCAACCAGCAGGTGGCTGGCCTGGCGGCGATTCGGTCATGTTGGCTACCCACGGCCTCCTCCACGCGTGGGCAGCCGAGAGTCCCGCCAGGGCCCCCTCCCGGCGTGGAGACTGCTCCGGCCGCTGGGCTCCCATCTCAGCACCTGCCAGGTGCAGGAGCTCCCCAGGACTTCAGAAGGGCTGGCTGCCCGTGTCTCTCTCCACACATACGGCAAACACTTACAGTTGTCTACTTCTCTGGTCATTTCGTCAGGTTGCAGGTGTCACTCGGAGTTGATGCTGTCCTGTTGGCAACCTTGATGCTGGGGGCCTGGCACAGGGAGCTGCTCCTTCATTGAAGGATCATGGTCCAAGAACCCAGGAGTGGTGGGCCGCCTGGTGAGCAGAGGCCCATCTGACCAAGAAGGGGGTGAGTAGGCCACCACCCATTGCGAGGTTGCACAGGGGGAGGTCCCAGCACGGGAGGCACAGACCCTGCTGGGGGCGTGGTGAGGTCTGGGGACGTGGCAGGGACCTGGCCTGTGTTTGGGGATGGGGCAGTGACGTTTTAGGGGCCCTCGGCGGGCAGAAGGGCCTTGCGCGGTGAGGTGGGTGTGGGATGCAGGACCAGGAAGCTGGGGGAAGCAGCCGCCCAGGTCTGCTGCCAGTCGGCGCCATGCTGGCCCTGTTTGCTCCCCGCCAGTATGGCATGAGTGACTGCAGGGCCGCGGACCTGACCGGCGGGGCATGCGGTGGTCCTCTGGCCTCTCTCCCATTCTCTGCTGGTTGGGAGTCTTTTCCACTCCCTCCTGACAGAGACCCCCGGGACCCAAGGCAGCTGTTTTGAAAGTGGTTTAACTTTTGTGACAGCCTAAGCTGTGACCCTTGCCTTTATTTTATTTATTTATTTTTTTGACAGGCAGAGTGGACAGTGAGAGAGAGAGACAGAGAGAAAGGTCTTCCTTTTCCGTTGGTTCAACCCCCAATGGCCGCCGCGGCTGGCGCACCGCGCTGATCCGAAGGCAGGAGCCGGGTACTTATCCTGGTCTCCCATGGGGTTCAGGGCCCAAGCACTTGGGCCATCCTCCACTGCACTCCTGGCCACAGCAGAGAGCTGACCTGGAAGAGGGGCAACCAGGACAGAATCCAATTGGGACTAGAACCCGGTGAGCTGGCGCCGCAAGGCGGAGGATTAGCCTAGTGAGCCGCAGCGCTGGCCCCTTGCCTTTATTTTTAAGATTTTATTTTTATTTATTTGGAAGTTACAGAGAGAGGTAGAGACAGAGAGAGAGGTCTTCCATCCACTGGTTCACTCCCCAGATGGCCACAACAGCCAGAGCTATGCCCACCTGAAGCCAGGAGCCAGGAGCATCCTCTGGGTCTCTCACATGGATGCAGGGGCCCAAGCACTTGGGCCATCTTCTACTGCCCTCCCAGGCCACAGCAGAGAGCTGGATCAGAAGAGGTGCTGCTGGGAGTAGCACCGACACCCACATGGAATGCTGGCGCTTCAGGCCAGGGCTTTAACCCACTGCACCGCAGTGCAGGCCCCAAACCTTGCCTTCTTAAGCCCCGTGAAGAGGATTCCCCTATTATGGACCTTGCGTCGCAGGGGGAGGTACCTCCTCTGGTTTGTACGAAGGGGCTGGACCTCATCCCTGAGCTGGGGCCATACTGAGTGAGGTGCTAGCCCCGCTGGGGTGGTCACCCAGCACCTGCCACACCCTCTCTCCCAGTCCATGCCTCCTGGCTCCCAGTGTCCCTCCAGGCTTGTGCCAGGCAAGCGTCTCTGAACACAGTCCTGGGGGTGCCATCCGGGGCTCCCTAACTCCCCCAGCATGGAACCCAGGCTTCCCAGTCTCGCAGAGACACTCCGTCCCGTGGCTCCAGAGGCCCTCGCCCAGCTCCCACCGCAGCAGGCTGACCAAGATGAGAGTCGTCCCCCAGCCCCAGAAGCAGGAATGCCACCTTGTTGGGGAAGGGGTCTCTGCAGGTGTGACTGAGCTCGTGACTCCGAGCCCCATTCTATCTGGAGTCCCCGGGTAGGCCCTAAACCCCATGACAAATGTCCCTGGGGGAGACACAGAGGGAGAGCACCTTTGTAGAGGTGGAGGCCGTGACCATGGAGATGCAGCCTCGGGCCCAGGAGCTGCAAGAGCGTGACGGCCCCTCCCTTGTGCCTTGCAGGGACGCGTGCTGCTGGCACCTTGACTTTGGCCCCCAGAACAGTGAGACTAGTTTCTGGGTTTGAGGCCGCCCAGCTGTGCCAATCCCTGGCAGCAGCCACGAGAGACCAGTGTGCCCACCGGCTCCCGCTCACTCCCTGGCACCGGCTTTCCCCTTCTCCTGCCTTTGCCTGAGCCATTGCCTTTATTGAAGACCAATTGCAACACCTCCCCCCCCCCCACACACACACCCCTGCCCTTGTTGGCTGGGCCAGTCTCCGGTGTCCCTTCTCTCCCCATAGACGGTAAGGGTCCTGTGAACCAGTGAGTCAGTGAAAGGGTCCTGTGGATCATGAATGAGGAGCGCCCTGGGGTGCGGGAAGGGGGTCCACACACGTCACGGCAGCCTGTTCTGCTGTCCGCCTGCGGCGTCCTGGATTCCAGCTGACCTTTGAATCCCTCAAGTGCCTGGCTTCAACCTCGTCCCAGGCTCACCAGGGCCCTCAGGAGTCGTGGGGGCCAGGACCGGAGACTGACTGCCAGCAAATGCCACCGTCGTCAACGGCCATCACGGAGCTTGCTCAGGTGCAAGTGAGAGTACGGGTGCTCAGTTACACTTGGCTTTCGGAGACACAGCAGACGTGTCCATGCGATGATCGGGGCACCCTTGTATTATCTACCTGGCCGGCTCCTTTCCAGTAGGCACCCGCATTTTCCCAGAGCCGTCACCAGGGCTCTCAAGCTGGTCGGAACAAGGTCTCCAAGTCCCGGATGAGAGAAGATGGAGAGGTCTGTGTCATCCCATTCTTACATCCGTGAAGAACCGTTCAGCAGCCCGTGAGGTGGCCGTAGTGGACGCACGCAGGCCTGGGCCTGACGGCGGAGGAGCAGTGCGGGTTTCCCCGGGGAGCACTGCTGGGGTCTGTTTGTCGGAGATCCAGGAGGCCGACTTTCCGTACTTCTTGGGGGGGTTTTCTGCAGGGGAGGAGACTGGGAGGACAGAACCTGCCGGGTATGGCACATGCAGCCAGCGAGCTGAGGAGCCTTGCAGAGCCTCAGAGCCGCCTTTTCCTAAGGAGCGAGCCTTAGGCGGCCCCGCGGTCTGCTGGTCACTTCAGGCCGCCTTGGGGACCCCTCGTCACACGAGCAGTCGGCACTCAGCCTGCCTTGAACGATGCTGAGACAGAACGCAGACCGCTGCGTCACCGACGCCCTCCGTGTTCACGGGGTGGTAGCAGCTCGGAGAGTACAGCTGGCCAATCCTGTCTCAGGGAGCGTGGGAGAAGCAGCCGCCTCCGTTGGCACAAAGTCCTCCCCTTTTACACCCTGCACCACCTGTGTGGCCCAAATGGCCTCATCGTCTCACTTCCCACGCCTGCTCCCTTGGCTCAGTTAACCGTCCTCAGACCCAGCGAGCCTGGCTCAGTGCCGGCGAACCTAAGTTTTCATGAATGAAGGGCTGGAGGAGCCACCCATCTGGGTTGCACAAGGCAGGAGCCACCAGGCCAAGGGTACGGAGGCAGCCTCTCCCTCTCCCTACTGGTCTTCGCGTTAGAAGGGGCAGTGCCCACCTCTCCTGCCGTGCTGTCCCTGTCTAAATAGACTTTGTTCCTTGTGAGCTTCCTCCTCGCCCTCCCCCACACCCAGTCCAGCCCCCGACAGCTCTGAGGACCTCCGCCTCGAGACCGTCATCCCCAGAACGAAGGGGACGACGCAGGGGAGAAACACAAGGACTCAGACAAAGTCCATTTCCTGGTGGCCAGGTGGGCTCTACCCAGGTGCATTGGGTCAGCGTGTCTGCTTTCCAACCGGGCGTCTTCGGAGAGAACCGGGTGAGGGTGAGACAGGCCCAGGCCAGGTGGGGACCGGGCGAAGATGGAGATCGACTGGCCTCGGACGCAGGGTTAATTCCTGAGGCGGAGAATCGTGACTGCTGTGCGGTCTCTTAAATAAGCGGGCGGCCGCCTGGACGCCGCGTCCTGATGAGAAGACAGGCCTGGGAGTCACTGCTCGGGTGGCGCGAGGGCCTGGCCGACTGATGTCTGGTGGCCGACAGGGAGCGGAGCCAAGAGGGAAGACAAAGCCACCGGCCTGCTCCTCCCGCTCACCCAACAAGCCGAGGGCCAGGAGTCGGCCGGCTCTGAGGCCGCAGAGACACCTCATGGAGAGGCCTCCCATGCGTCTTTCCGTTCGCCACTCCTTGGGCAAGTGTGGCTCTTCCAAAACAACTCAGCACCAAGAGTGTGGCCTGACCGTGCCTGTAAGTGACACCTACCTGTGTCTCTCCAGGAGGCACAGACGGTGTCAGCCTCCTGCCACCTGCCCAGGGAGGTGCACGGAGATGCTCTGTCTCCGCCCCCTCCCCATCTGCTGCCATCAAGCTCAGCGGGCAGCAGCACTGGGTAGCCAGCGGTGGCCGGTGCAGCCTCGGCTCATCGTCCACGGGAGCCCTGGCCGGGGCTGTCTCCCTGGTTCCAGACCTGGTTCCCCATGCTTTCTCCAGGGAAGGGCCAATGTGTTCAGCATTTGAGATGGTTTGCCTGAACAACCTGTGTGTGTTTGGAAGTCACAAATTGAGAGAGGACGAGGGTAGGAAAGACTCACAGAAACCGTTCACTACCATGGCCCAGAGGTGCTGCAGCGCGCGCGCATGGCACGTGAGGCACCTCTGGGTTCATATCCTCTGTCTCCATTCACCAGGTGTTCCGTCGGGCAAATGCAGGGCATGTCACACCATCGGCCCCTGGCCCGGGAAGTGTGGGGATGCCAGTGCCCTCTCTCAGGGCTGTTTCAAGGGTGACGTGAGACGGCAGTCCAGCTGCTCCAAGCCAAGCTCAGTAAACACTTCCTGTGGACGCTCTCTGGCATCGGGTCCACGTCCTGGACGGAGCTGTTGGTGGATGACAGGCAGCGTTATTTTTGCGCTGCCTGGAGAAGTGCTGATTTTTTCTTTCTCTGACACCTCCATTGTTGGCAGCATGGAGCCACGGTGAGTAACTGCCTCCCCCGCGCTCGCCCTGCGCGCAGACGTAGACACAGCTGGACACGCGTCTGCCCTACAGCGCGGCGGGCAGAGCAAGGACTCAGGGCCAGATGGTGGGGTTGCAGTCCAGCCTCGCCAGCTGTGTGACCTCGGGCAAGTCACACTCTCTCTGTGCCTTGATCCCGTGCTGAAACGAGGAGAATAATAACTCGCTCGCAGGTTGCTACGAGGTTGCAGGAACTGATGTAAGGAACGGCCTCGGAGTGTCCTTGGCGCATGGGAAGCGCTTTGATAGTGTTTTAGAAGAACACACATGGTCGGGCCTGCAGGGCCTGGGGAGGCAGGAGCAGGTGGAGCACACGATGGCTTAGGCAGAGAGGCAGTTCTTCCTGATGCTGTGGTGACGGATCTCAGGGCTTGTCAGAACCCGGGCACCAGGCAGCCCGAAATCCACCTCACGGTACACTGTGGGCTCTCGTGGATAAGGAGGCACCGAGGCCGGCTCACGTGCCACAGCACACAGGCCACAGCAGTGCAAGATGTCCCTGCAGGGGCAGCTGGGGGTGGAGGGGGCAGGGGGAGAGGGTGGAGGAGGATTCTCCGTCCTCCCTGCTGCATGTCTCTGGTAACCTAAAAATGCCTTAAAACAAAGTCTATTTGCTAAAAATAACCGGCTATGCACACATCCTGCTGCCTCATTTCCGACGGGGCGTTTTCCCACGCGCTCCTTTAAAGGTATGCAGAGAGGCGCTCTCCTCACTGCACACCACTCTCTCCAGCCCAAAGCCACGCCCACCACGGCTGTCCGCTCTGGAGTCCCTGCGTCGGCCCGGCCCTGCCCCAGCCCCAGCCCCAGCCCCAGCCCAGTGTCACCAGCCCCTGGCAGCACCTGTGCCAGTTTCTGTGCCCTGTGGCTGCCGGCTCCAGACTCCGAGGAGACAAGGGGTCTGCCTCCTCCCTCAGATCTGCAGAGTGCTCCGTATTGGGAAACCCTAGCTGCAGCCCCGAGGCAGAGGGTGGTGGAGGAAGGCGGGGCCCTCAGGGTCCGGTACGCGGCACCTCGCCAGCACCGTGGCGCAGGCTGCCAGGTTTCAGTGGTGGCTTTCTGCAGGGGATCTTGTTTTCCGGATGTCCGAACTTTGCATGAGGCACGCAGGCTGCAGCTTCCTGGAACCCAGGAGTGTGCTAACGTGCTCCCAAGAGTGACAAGAGTTTTGCTGTCAGTGACTGTGTCTGTCCCAGCCCAAAGCGTCAGCTCCGGTGGTTTTGTGTAGGTTTTGTGTGTGTGTGTGTGTGTGTGTGTGCCCGCGTGGGTATCTGTTGTGGCAGAGTATGTATGTGCATGGGAGGTGGGTGCTTGGTCTGGCAGCACACGTATGTGTGCGTGTAGGTGAGTGCATGGGTGTTGGGGAATCTGGCCTGGCCATGTATGTACGTGTGTGTGTGCCCGCGTGGGCATCTGTTCTGGCAGAGTATGTACACGTGTGTAAATGTGTGGATATCTGGCCTGGCATTCCTTGAAAAATAATTTTCTCCCTCCAAGTCATCTTGTAGAGCCCTTCCCAGAAGCCCCTGGGGCTTATCTAATTGCCAGCCCTCATGGTGACCCACATCCCTGAAACTCCCTCTGGTGAGAAGCAGTACTGCCCACTGCCCTGAGCGTCCCTCTCCTTTGGAACTCTCGCACTTTTCTCCCTGGTCTTCAGCAGACTGCTTGGTTTTGGGTCACTTTAATGCCCCATGGATACTCGTAGGCTTCTTTTGCCACGGTTAAAAGAGAAAACGAATTTAGAATCTGCTCCCTCCACGGCTTTGCGGGCTGCCCGTCCTCGCTAGCTCCTGTAAATACTCAGGGATCTTGTGAAAACTGGCTCCACAATGCGGGGCCTCTGTAGCACTGATGATGGCCGCATGACAAGCTGTCACTTTGCTGCATGTTCCCCTCCGTGACTGACCCTCAGCAGCCAGGTTATTCTGGTACTCTAGAATAGTCAGGGCAACAGAGCCGGCGTGAGTGGCAGCTACCGTAATGGCTCTAGAAAGAGGACCAAAGCAAACGGAAATTCGCTCTAATTTTATACATTCCCACTAGGTGCACACGCCACATCATTATCACTATAGAAACCGCTTAGTAGTTAGCCAAAAATCCATGCTGTGTCGGATGCGCCTGGGTCAGTGCCCACGCGTCTCCTGAGGCCGCCCTTCCGACCCTGCCCGAGGAAGGCTCAGCGAGAGCCGCGCGTGGACGGACGGGGGCTGCAGACCGACAGGCTTCCAGACCCAGCATGGTCTATGGAATCTATTTTTCATTGATTTTAATGGACTGAAACTTTGGATCCAGCTGCCACGTTGCAGACATTAGCAGACATAAGCGCTGGGCAGTGACAGGGCAGCGCTGGGAGGGAGAGTTCTGAGCAGGGATCGCGGGAGGAAGAACGTCAGAGCTTTGATTGTTGTGGTCCTTACTAAAGAATCCTCTGGAACTGACTCAGATCTCAATTTCAAAAATGCACCACTTCTGCTGGGCCAACGGCAGCCACCCTCAGCTTCCCCAGGGAATTCCGGTAGGGCAGCTCTCCAGGCCGGGCGGGCTTCTGTCTTCCTCCTGTTTCCCAGGAACTCCTGCTGATGGTGGGCATCCAGGGGTCCCAAAGCACAGAGCACGTGCACCTCAAAAATGGGCCCTATTTCTGTGGTCAGAAGCACCCTGGGGAATGTCCGGCACCCAGACAAAGGCCGGCACCCAGGAGGAGGGCCCTTTCTGTCTGCTGGTTTGCAGGGTGGCCGGCCCGGCTTCCCCAGGCGGGGGGACAAGGAGACTTGAGAACCAGCTGAAGTCACAACTCCTGGGGCTGACGCACGAGAGGCAGGACTGAGGGCCTGCGGGGAGGGATTTAGTAAGGATCGGTTTTCTCTGGGTCCCGAGTGGAGAAAAGTAAACAGGGCCTGAAATCCCATCAAAGAGAATCCCGGGGCGCCAGGAGCGGTCATCAAAAACACGGAAATGGGGAACAATGAACAGGGCGCAGAGTCAGAAATTTATAGACTCTGGCCTCTGCCGTTACATATCCTGGAAGGGGGAAAAAGTGTTAAGAAAACAAACGCTGCTTGTGGGTGTGAGGGCTCCGACACCGGCCGTCTGACAAGCTGACCCTGGGCTTGACCTCCACAATATGTTTCCACAGGTAATTCTATAACTCTCGGGCCAACTTGGAGAAGGCTTCCTGTTTGACAGCCCCGAGAAAGGAAGTGCCCAGCGCCGAGCGGGGAGCCGGGCGCTCCGCACCGCGCACCGTCAGCCCGCTCGGACCTGTGTAATTTATACTGGGTTTCATCACCTCGTCCTGCACACATGATGAAATTTATTTCTGCTGATAACTGGGATTTTAGCCGTGTGGCTGTTGCGTCGCTGTGATGAGCTGCTCGCGCTCTGTTGTTGTTGGAATGTGTGCTGGGGTGGACGGCGGCGCTGATGAATGACCGCCGTGGCAGATTCATAATCCAGGGTTTGGTGCAGCTGTGGAAGAAACTAATAGCTAGCAGGGACCGCGGAGGTCCCCAAGCTAATACCTGTCTCCTCCATCACAAATTGATGGCATTAAACAAAAAAGTTGACTCTTTTCACATCCTGCCAATCTAATTTTGGTGCCCCTGCAGCCATCCCAGTATCTCGTGGCACCGAGGGCACGGAATGCGGCCTGTGGGGTGGGGAGGGAGCATCTGTCATCCGGGCGGCGGCTGTCGGGCGGTGGGGGCGGCGGGCCGGGCAGCCCTGCCCGCTG